>NC_052173.1:17542494-17692779 GCF_902713615.1 Scyliorhinus canicula
TGAGCCACACAAAACGGCGTTGACATCAGCGGGACGCATGATCCCACCGCCCAATGGCAGGCTGCCTTGGCCACCAGAAAACACACCGTGGGGGGGAGGGGGTGATGGGGTGATGCCCCCCACCCCCCAAGAATCGTCCAGTCCTGATGAAAATTGATGTACTGGGCCACCCAATCTCCCGTGGTGGGTCCTGGAGTGACAAGGCCAGACAGTCCCAGCCTTAGACTGTCAAAACTCCCCCAGAAACATGGGGCTGGATTCTCCACTTCAGGGACTATGTCCCCACGCTGTCGTGAAAACCGTGGTCTTTTACGCTAGCAGGGACCCGTCGTGAAACTCGCAGCTCTAGCTGCAGATACGGCTCCCTGCGCCTCCGGGTCAGATGCCGCGCATGCGCACAGCGGTGGCTTCCAGCGGCCACGCCGTGCTCCATGGTGGATTCAGACCGCGGACCTGGATCGCAGAAATAGTGACCCCGATTGGCCGCACACCCGACACGGACCGCCTGCACAATGAAGGCCCAGTCCCGTATGAGGCCCCCCCCCCTCCGGTCGGCCCGCCCCTCACCATGGTGGCCGCGGATAGAGTTCACAGCCGCCTCACGAGTTTAGCGATAGGCTGGGAACATACGCCGTCGGGACTTCAGCCAGTCGGGGCGGAGGATAGCGGGGCGGGCCTCCAGCAAAGGCCACAGTTGGGGGATAATCGGCATGGCGTACTCCCCGAGTACACTGCTTTTCGGGGGGGGGGGGGTTTCGATTCCCATACCAGCCTCCCCGAACAGGCGCCAGAATGTGGCGACTAGGGGCTTTTCACAGTAACTTCATTGAAGCCTACTCGTGACATTAAGCGATTTTCATTTTCATTTCACCTTCAGGGGCTAGGCCGGCGCCAGCGTTATTGGTGCTGCGACAACTGCCGCCGAATGGCCGGCGCGAGTTGGCGCATACCCAGGAGCGCCAGCGTGTTCTGACGTGATCCCAGCACATGCGCAGAGGGGTTCTTCTCTGCAATGGCCATGGCGGACCGTTACAGCGGCCGGTGCGGGGGGAAAGAGTGGCCCCACGGCACAGGCCAACCCGCCGATCAGTGGGCCCCTATCGCGGGCCAGGCCACCGTGGAGGCCCCCTCTGGGACCAGATCCCCCCTGAGGACTCTGCAGGCTGCCCGCAGAGCCAGGTCCCACTGGTAAGGACCATTTTTGATTTACGCCGGCGGGACTGGCCGAAAACGGGTGGCCACTCGGCCCATCGCGGAGCGGAGAATCATCGAGGGGGGGGCCACTGCCAATGGCTCCCGACCGGCGCGACGCGATTCCCACCCCCGCCGAAAAACCGGTGCCGGAGAATCCGGCAGCTGGTGTCGGGGTGGCGGGGCGGGATTCACGCCGCCCCCCCCGGTGATTCTCCGACCAATTGGAGTTGGGAAAATAAGTTGTTGCTGAGTGTAGACCAGATTCAGTGCAAATTTCCATGATCAGATTGGAGGTCACTCACTGACTTGTGAAGTTGGCGAGCAAGATTTTTGCTCGCTATTTTACCATGCTCATAATATTGTTATCTTGATTTCAGAAAACATTGCTCAGCGTGATCAATGGATAAAAGATCAAATTATGAGTCTTTCCTCACAAAGCTCAAGGAGCTGGAGCAGACAGGTACAGCCGGTCAATTTGGAGCATCAGGTCAACTAATTCAGATAACTAGTTTGAGTGCTGCTCGTTAATCCTTGTGTATAAATAATCTGACCATGGATAAAAGCCTCAAATGCTTTCCAACATTATCATTGTGGTTTGGTTGCCTGTATGAATGTTTTGTGACCCTTGGTGTTTTTTAACTCGATCCATACAGATTTCACATCACCTGTACCAATATCTTTCCTCAATATTGTATCAATATCTTCTTATATCTAATATCTAAATCTCAATATCTAAACCAGCTAGGGGCTGGTTTAGCTCACTGGGCTAAATCACTGGCTTTTAAAGCAGGCCAGCAGCACGGTTCAATTCCCGTAGCAGCCTCCCCGAACAGGCGCTGGAATGTGGCAACTAGGGGCTTTTCACAGTAACTTCATTGAAGCCTACTCGTGACAATAAGTGATTTTCATTTCATTTAATTAACAATACAACTGCACCACCTTTTCCTTTCTGTCTGTCCTTCCTGAAAACTGAATAGCCTCAATGTTTAGTTCCCATCTTTGGTCACGTTGGAACCATCTCTCCGTAATCCCAATTTTATCACATCCCTTTACATCTATCTGTGCAACTAATAAAAGCTAACGGTGTGTTAGCTTTTATTGGTAGAGGGATTGAGTTTCGGAGCCATGAGGTCATGTTGCAGTTGTACAAAACTCTGGTGCGGCCGCATTTGGAGTACTGTGTGCAGTCCTGGTCGCCACATTATAGGAAGGACGTGGAAGCTTTGCAAAGGGTACAGAGGAGATTTACAAGAATGTTGCCTGGTATGGAGGGAAGGTCTTATGAGGAAAGGCTGAAGGACTTGAGGCTGTTTTCGTTAGAGAGAAGGTTAAGAGGGGACTTAATTGAGGCATACAAGATGATCAGAGGATTAGATAGGGTGGACATTGAGAGCCTTTTTCCTCGGATGGTGATGTCCAGCACGAGGGGACATAGCTTTAAATTGAGGGGAGAAAGGGCAGTACGGTGGCCTAGTGGTTAGCACAACCGCCTCACGGCGCTGAGGTCCCAGGTTCGATCCCGGCTCTGGGTCACTGTCCGTGTGGAGTTTGCACGTTCTCTCCGTGCCTGCGTGGGTTTCGCCCTCACAACCCAAAAATGTGCAGAGTAGGTGGATTGGCCATGCTAAATTGCCCCTTAATTGGAAAAAATAATTGGCTAATCTAAATTTAAAAAAAAAAAAATTGAGGGGAGATAGATATAGGACAGATGTCAGAGGTAGGTTCTTTACTCAGAGAGTAGTAAGGGCATGGAATGCCCTGCCTGCAACAGTGGACTCGCCAACACTAAACGCATTCAGATGGTCATTGGATAGACATATGGACGATAAGGGAATAGTGTGGATGGGCTTTAAAGGGGTTTCAGAGGTCGGCGTAACATCGAGGGCCGAAGGGCCTGTACTGCACTGTAATGTTCAATGTTCTAATTCATCCATTTTATTTTGAATGCTCCGAGTGTTCATGTACAAAACCTTAAGGTTAATACTTTTAATGTTCCCTGTCCCGTTCCTCCTATTTTTTACAGCGTCATTATCTGACACAGGTCCTTGATTTCTCTGCCTGTCACTTTTTTTAAATTTAAAGTACCCAGGCCTGGATTCTCCGACCCTACGCCGGGTGGAGAATCCCCAGGGGGAGGCGCGAATCCCGCCCAGCCGCCCTGACACCGGCTGCCGTATTCTCCGCCGCCATTTTTCGGGCGCTGGCGGGATTCCCACCACGCCGGTCAGGGGCTGTTGACAGTGGCCCCCCCCCCCCCCCCCGGCGATTCTCTGGGCCCGAATGGGCCGATTGGCCGTAAACTTTTGCCCAGTCCCACCGATGTGAATTACTCACCTCACACACAGCGGGACCTGGCAAGTGTGCGGGGGCGGTCCTGGGTGGGGCGGGGTGGCCCCCACGGTGGCCTGGCCCATCTACGGGTGGGCTGGTTCCATGGGGGGATTTCTTCCCTCCGCGCCGGGCCCCTGTAGGGCTCCGCCATATTGCCCGGGGGCCGGCGCGGAGAAGGGAACCCCCGCGCATGCTCGGAAATATGCCGGCCGGTCTGCGCATGCACGAGATCACGCCGTCTGTTCCACGCGTGCGCGAACTCGCGTCAGCCCTTTGGCGCCGACTGGAGCAGCGCTAATCACTCCACCGTCAACCTAGCCCCCGAGAAATTGGAGAATTCCTCACTTTCGGGGTATGTTGATGCCGGAGTGGTTGGTGCCGGTTTTCCCACCGGCGTGGAGGCGTAGCCCAGTTTTCAGAGAATCCCACCCCCAATTCTTTTTCCCAATTAAGGGGCAATTTAGCATGGCCAATCCACCTACCCTGCACATCTTTGGGTTGTGGGGGTGAAACCCACGCAGACACGGGGAGAATGTGCAAACTCCACACGGACAGTGACCCAGAGCCAGGATCGAACCTGGGACCTCAGCGCCGTGAGGCAGCAGTGCTAACCACTACACCACCATGCCATCCTTCTCAACCTATCACTTTTCTTCTTCTCCTTGCTGTCTTTTTCTCTTGCTCTTAAATCCCCCTGCTCTGAATCCTTACATAGGTACCCATTCCCCTGCCATATTAGTTTGAACCCTCCCCAATCTAGGAAGTGCCCCCCAACTGCGACCCCTCGTTCTAAATCCCCCACGAGAGGAAACATCCTTTCAGAATCCACCCTGTCAAGCCTCCTGAGAATCCTATATGTTCCAAAATGATCACCTCTGATTCTTCTAAACTGCAGTGGACACATGCCCAGCCTGTTCAACCTTTCCTTATATCACACCCCCTCCCCCCCACCCCCGCAACCCCCCCTGCCACCCCATGTATCAGTCAAGCTAACCTTCTTTGAATTGCTTCTAATGCAATATTATCCCATCCTAAGTAAGGAGACCAACACTGTACTCAGTACTCCAGATGTGATCTCACTAATGCCCGCAACACTTCCCTCCTTTTATTTGCCATTCTACTTGCAATAAGCATCATTCCACTTTACTTCCTAATCACGTGCTGTACCTGCAATGCTAACTTTTTGTGATTCATGTGCCAGGACACCCAGATCCCTCTGCATCTCAGAGTTCTGCAATCTCGCTCCATTTATATAATACACTGCTTTTCTATTCTTCCTGTCAAAGTGGACAAGTTCACATTTTCCCACATAATACTCCATCTGCCACATTTGTTCCCCACTCACTTAACCTATCTAAAACCCTTTTCAGACGTATTTCCTCTTCACAACTTATCCATCTACCTGTCTTTGTGCCATCAGCAAATTTAGCCACCAGACATTTGGCCCCTGGCTGAATTCAGGTATTTGGATTTGATTAATTGTCACGTGTACCGAGGTACAGTGAAAGGTTCTGCGTACAGTCCAGATAGATTGTTCCATGCATGAAAAAAAACATAGGACATACATAAATGCACAATGTAAATACATAGGCACAGGCATCAGGTGAGCATATGGAGTGTATATAGTATATTGTTGACCTCGTACCGCACTTCCCTACACAAGTGTACAGCATATTGCTCCTGAATTACTGAAACACCGTGAGAGCAAATCCCCCTGCTTCAGAATAAACAGCCAATTTGATAAATAACCCCATTTAAAAATAATCTGAGAAATCAATTGGATCAGATTTTCTGAAAGCTAGTTCTGGGGATGAACTGTGAACAGGCATGTACACAGACTGCCTGAACAGGTTTTAAAGAGCCACGCAAACTGATGTGGCAGATAGCATAGAGACATGATCCCGTCTGGTATGGCCTCTCTGACAGTGTCAGCTTATTCTGTTTGATAAGCAACCATTGTCAGTTGAAGAGAACTGTACAAGCTGGTTTACAACAAATGACTTAGAGGGTGGGTAAATTCTTTCATTATGCTTCTCATTGATCTCATTCCAGATCAGGTAAACATACCCGCCCAAGGATCCGAGCTGGTGCAGCTTGAAATGCATGACTACCAAAATGCAGGGAATCTCAAAACAATCTCAAACCTTACTGGGATTTCTCTGTCACGCAAGCCACCCGCACCCCAGTGAGGGTTGCCGTCTGTCTGGTTCAAGTTTAAAACACCGTTTTGCCCTCAAACAGTTCTCAAATCCACAATTTAGGATGGATGTGAAGGATTTAGAGAAGGTACAGAAAGGATTCACAAGATCGGTTAATTGGAGGTAGATTGGAGAAGCTGAGGCAGTTCCCTCCTTAGAGAAGTGAAGATTAAGAGGAGATTTTTAATCGGGGTATTCAATATCATGAAGGGCCTGGCCACCGGGGGACACAATTCCCATTGCAGAAGGATCCTGAGCCAGAGGGCACTGATTTGAGATTGGCAAAAGAAGCAACAGCAATATGAGGAAAAGTTTTTTTACACGGTGCAGGGTTAGGATTTGGAAAGGAATGCTTGAGAGTGTGATGGAGATGTGTTCAACTAAAGCCTTCAAAAGATAATTATCTGAAGGAAAATAAAAATGCAGTATTAGAGGAAAAAGGCAGTGGAGTGGGGTTAGGTGAGTTGCTCTTGTAGAGAGTCAGCATAAACACTATGGACCAAATGGCCTGCTCCTTTTGCATTGTAACCATTCTGTGATTCTAGCTTTCCATAAGTCCCACTCCAGGGACTTGAGCACAAACATTTAGGCAGACACTACAGTGCTGTACTGAGGGAGCACTGCATTCCCAGAGGTGCCATCTTAAGTGATTCTTTCAGATGAGGAATTAAACTGAGGCCATCTGCCTTCATGGGTGGACGGAAAAGATCCCAAAGCACCCTTTTAAAGAAGAGTTGGGGAGTTATCCTCAGTGTCCTGACCAATAAATCAACATTATTAAACAGATTAGCTGGGCGGCACGGTGGCACAGTGGTTAGCACTGCTGCATCATGGCACCGAGGTCCCAGGTTCGATCCCGGCCCTGGGTCACTGTCCGTGTGGAGTTTGCACATTCTCCCCGTGTCTGCGTGGGTTTCACCCCCACAACCCAAAGACGTGCAGGGTAGGTGGATTGGCCATGCTAAATTGCCCCTTAATTGGGGAAATCTTTTTTAAAAAGGAAACAATAAACAGATTAGCTGGTTGTCTGATTGTTGTTTGTAGTAGTTTGCTGTGTGGGAAGTGACTGCCAAGCTTCCTGTTGGTTGTAAAGTGTCTTGAGGATGTGAAATATGCTATATAAATGCCAGCTCTCTCCTTTACTTCTTTCCCTTGTTCTAGATTGTCCAAGCATTAGAAGCAACCTTTTTCCATCTACTCTGTCTCATCTCTTCATAATAGAAACACCTCTAACAAATCACTTTGTATTCCCCTTTGCTATTTTGAATCTAGTTGACTCCATGCCCCTTAATCTCCTCTAATGATCTCCTATGTGGTACCTTGTCAAAGGTTTTCTGAAACTCCAATATACCACATCCACTGAATTTTCCATCACCCATCTTTGCCACTTCCTCAAAGAATTTGGTCAGGTTTGTACAGAATTTTCCTCTCAGGTCCACATTCTTCTCCTTTGCCTTTTCACAGGCAAATTCTCTCCATCTAATCCTGCTTTGGGCCAAACTCTCTAGTTGTTGTCATATTTAACCATCAGCTCTCATCTCCTTTTCTGTATCCCATCTCTTGGTCTCAACAACTGACAATGTTCACAATTCCCATAAAATCCCTACAGTGCAGACGGAAGCCATTGGACCCATCAAGTCTGCATAGGCCCTCTGAAAGAGCACCTGACCTCGGCCCCCTCCCCCAGTCCTATCCCCGTAACCCCATCGAACCTGCACATCCCTGGGCACTAAGGGGAAATTTAGCATGGCCAATCCACCTAACCTGTGCATCGTTGGACTGTGGGAGGAAACCCGGTAGCTGGTGTTGTGAGGCAGCAGTGCTAACCACGGTGCCATTGTGCCGTCCATCTCACTCTTTCATAGCTTGAAGCGTGTTAACAACTGACAATATTCACTATTCCCATAAAATCCCTATCTTGCTTTCTCTTTCCATGCAGGTTCCATGTGAGAGCTTGCTACTTGCTGTGTAATGTTGTTCTGTGGTTTCCTCAAAGTTTGGCCGATCTAACTCTACTTTCGCCTTTTGAGGTCCATGTTGGCTACTTCTAAATATTTTCTTGTTATCTAGATTTTTCCAAAGAGTCCCCAATTTTCCTGACCACAGACCTCATGCTGATTGGCCTGCACTTACACAGGTTAGCCCTGACTCCATGTTTGACAATGATATTACACTGACAGCTCTCCAGTGCACAGCTTTCTCCATAGAACCCAAAATAATCATTTCTTCAACCTCCACTATTTCTTCCCCCATTGTGCGCAGAATTAGGGGCAGAATTTAGCACACTGGGCTAAATAGCTTGTTTTTAAAGCAGACCAAGGCAGGCCAGCAGCACGGTTCAATTCCCATACCAGCCTCCCCGAACAGGCGCCGGAATGTGGAGACTAGGGGCTTTTCACAGTAACTTCATTTGAAGCCTACTTGAGACAATAAGTGATTTTCATTTCATTTTCACTTCATTTCATTTCATCACGGGTGTAGCTCCTCAGTTCGTGGCACTTAATCTTCCTTCAGCCAAACTAATTTCTCCAATAATTTCCTTCAATTTATCATAATCTTTCATCTCACTTTTAACCAGCTCAGGATTTGCCTCCTCCCAACATTCTCTTTTATAAGTAATAATAATAATCTTTATTATTGTCACAAGTAGGCTTACATTAACACTGCAATGAAGTTACTGTGAAAATCCCCTAGTCGCCACATTCCGGCGCCTGTTCGGGTCACAGAGGGAGAATTCAGAATGTCCAATTCACCCAACAGCACGTCTTTTGGGACTTGTGGGAGGAAACCGGAGCACCCGGAGGAAACCCACGCAGACACGGGGAGAACGTGCAGACTCCGCACAGACAGTGACCCAAGCCGGGAATCGAACCTGGGTCCCAGGTGCTGTGAAGCAACAGTGCTAACCACTTTGCTACCGTGCTGCGCCATTGAAGTGAAGCACTTGTTAACTATCCCAGTCAATTTTTGCTTATCCTCTATAAACACGTTTAACAATATTCTTTTTCTCACTGATATATTTGTACAATATTTTCCGGTTTTAAATTTTTTTAAAAATTACTTTATCAGAGTTACAAAGCCAGAGTTCAGAGTGTGGTCAGGGGCAAACCCCTAATCCTGCTCCTTGCCTGCTCCAAAAACCAATTCAAATTGAATCCAATTCAT
This sequence comes from Scyliorhinus canicula, assembly GCF_902713615.1. NCBI lineage: Eukaryota > Metazoa > Chordata > Chondrichthyes > Carcharhiniformes > Scyliorhinidae > Scyliorhinus > Scyliorhinus canicula. The sequence goes on from NC_052173.1 coordinate 17,551,383, forward strand.
GGTTACAACAAGAGAGACATATCAGATCCAGACTTTACACCTGACCTCACGCTCAGGTTAGCCAAAAAGCCAAGAAGCGATGTTAAGGTTCACTCTTTTACATCCCTTTCTCAACCTCTTTCATTATTCCCTCATCTATTTATAGACCCCATATGCCCTCATCAATTTTAGTTTGTCACCACATTATCAGAAGGATGTGGAAGTTTTGGAGAGAAGACAAAGAAGGTTCACCAGGATGTTGCCTGGTCTCCAGGGTGTTGGCTATGAGGAGAGGTTGAATAAACCAGGATTGTTTTCACTGGAAAGACGGAGGCTGAGGGGAGACCTGATAGAGGCCTACAAAAGTATGAGAGGCACAGACAGGATGGATAGTCAGAGGCTTTTTCCAAGGGTGGCAGTGTCAATTACACAGGGGCACAGGTTCAAGGTGAGAGGGGGAAAGTTTAAGGGAGATGTGTGGGTTAAGTTTTTCACGCAGAGAGTGGTGGGTGCCTGGAACGCACTGCCAGAGGATGTAGTGGAAGCAGATCATTGGCAACATCTAAGAGGCATGTGGATGGGTCCATGAATAGTGAGGAAATAAAGGGATACGGACCGAGTAAGGGCAGAAGGTATTCTGAATTCTCCCTCTGTGACCCGAACAGGCGCCGGAATGTGGCGACTAGGGGATTTTCACAGTAACTTCATTGCAGTGTTAATGTAAGCTTACTTGTGACAGTAAAGATTATTGTTATTATTATGGTCGGTACAGGCTTGGAGAGCCGAAGGGCCTGTTCCTGTGCTGTACTTTTCTTTGTTCTTTGTGTGTCATCATTTATTTATTCAAGGCATTCTAAAACTTTAGCTAGTCTCCCTTTTTATAATATATTCACTCTGCAACCTTCCAACCTTTTTATGAGTATCCCATTGTTCATCTACAGTCTTTTTTTTAAAAAATCTTTTTATTGGCTTTTCTCATATTTATAAACAGTTGTTACTTATAGACGTTACAGGCGCGATTCTCCGCAACCACGATGGGTGGGAGAATAGCGGGCCGCGCCGTTTTTTCCCACGACGCCGGTCCGACGCGCTCCCGCTATTCTCCCCACCGTCCAAATGTCCGTGGTCGGCATACCCGCGGAAATCCACGGAGAGTCGCCCGACGGGGGCACAATGGCGACTCTCCAGCACCCCCGCTATTCTCCGGCCTGGATGGGCCGAAGTCCCGACGTCGTGACGTGGCGACTCTCCAGCACCCCCGCTATTCTCCGGCCTGGATGGGCCGAAGTCCCGACGTCGTGACGCCACGTCACGACGTCGCCAATCACACCTGCTTTTAAAAGTCGCCAGCCAGTCGGTCACGAGGACATGGCCACTGGTTGCCCTGTGGCTTATGGCCACAGGACACTGACGCCCCGGTGAGGAGGACGTGTTGTTAACTGCCCGTTGGACACAGAAAGTGACCAGGGGTTAGGGTGGCCGCGTGTCAGCAGCGCGACCAGGCCACCGGGACACACAGGTATCCCGTGGCAGGCGGATGCCGAGGTGTCGATTAACCTCCGTCTAACATGTCCCGTTTCTCTGCCCCCCACTACCCTTCTGTAGGAGAGCAAAATGTATGCGGACAGAACGGCTATGTTCTGCGCAGTGTTTGGGGCCGCTGTACTGCATTTGGAGATGGAGCAGCATCCACAGCCACATCCCACATCCTGCTGCGGGAGCGCAGGGAATGCCCGAGGAGTTGCCCGTCATCAAGCAGCATGGGGGTGAGGAGGAGGAGGCATTGATGGTGGAGCCACGGCGCCAGAGGCGACGACCAAGGCCGAGGGTGTACCGTCCCCGGATCTCATTCCAGACAATGCCGGACAACACCTGCAGGAGGAGACTCCGGCTGCGTAGGCAGACGGTGATACATATCTGCCAACTCCTGTCGCACCTCGCCCCACGTGGAACGGGGGGAGGACACGCGATCCCGGTTGCCGTCAAGGTGACGGTTGCACTGAACTTTTATGCAACCGGCTCCTTCCAGTCTCCGAGCGGGGACGTCTCTGGGATCTCCCAGTCATCGGTGCACAGGTGTATCCGGGATGTGACCGACGCCCTCTATGCCATCGCTGATCGCTACATCACCTTTCCCGAGGACCGAGCAACTCAAGATTCATGAGCTCGTGGATTTGCCAGCATGGCCGGGATACCGATGGTGCAGGGGGCAATCGATTGTGTTCATGTGCCCGCCTGCAGGGAACAGGGAGGTGTTCACAAACAGAAGGGGGACATACTCCATGAATGTCCAGGTGGTATGCGACCCCCACATGAGGATCATGCACGTCTGTGCAAGGTTCCCAGGGAGTGTGCATGATGCGTACATTCTTGCATAGTGGTACATCCCTGCGATGTTTGAGGGACAGCCCCCCCGGCTGAGGGGCTGGTTGCTGGGCGACAGGGGTTATCCACTGAGGTCGTGGCTGATGACGCCTATACGGAGGCCTCAGACCAACGCGGAGACCCTATACAATGAGGCCCATGCAGCAACCAGGGGTGTGGTGGAGCACTGCTTCGGATTGCTGAAAATGCAATTCAGGTGCCTGGACCACTCCGGAGTGGGCCCTGCAGTACCAGCCTGAGAGGGTGGCTTGCATTGTCGTGGTCTGCTGTGCGCTGCACAACATAGCGATGCAGAGGGGAGATGCCCTGGTGGAGGAGGCGGAGGGAGAAGCCAGTGGCAGTGGTGCCAACACGGAGGAGGAGGAGGAGGTGGAGGAGGAGGTCAGTGGAGTGGCGGGCGCAGCACGCAGACAGGACCCGGCTGCTGGTGATGTCCAGGAGGCGGCACGACGGCAACGGCGAGGACAGAGGGCACGCAACGCGTTAGTGGCAGCCAGATTCACGCGCCGCGCGCGACGTCCCCGCTGAACACCAACACAACCACCTGCATCGCCAGTCGCGCAGACGGTCAACACACAACTCCCCCCCCCCCCCGTGATGGAGTTAATGGGACGGGCCCCTCCTCCCTCGGGGAGCCCGGTGGCCCCCGGGCCTCACTGTGGGACGGAGGTCCGAGCGGGGAGGTGCCCCGTCGCCCCCACCGACACCTGGCGCTGCCAGTCCTGGAGGCCTGCAACGGTCTCCACCAGGGTCCGAAGGTTCGCAGAGACGGAGTCCAGGGAGTTAGACATTCCCGCCAGGGAGTGTGCGACCTCAACCTGTGAGTGTGCGACGCCATCCAGCACGTGTGTCAGGCGGTCAATGCTCTCCGTGACTGACTGCTGCGACTGGGCCATGACCTGCTGAGACTCGGCCAAGGCCCGCACGGCGCCGGCAATGTCATGTTGGCTCTGGCGCATTGCTGCCTGTGAGAGGGCAACCCTGTCCAGGGCCGAGGATGACGCGTGCACATTAAGCCCAACGCCTTGCATAACCTGACCCATGGCCGAAACCGTTTCACCCATTGCCTCGACCGCGGATGCCACCCGTGCGGTGTCGGCCTGGGTCACTGCCAAGAGCGGCACCACTCCCTGCTCGTGGACGCGGTTCTAACTGCGTCTGCAGCTGCTGGAAGACGGCCCTCATCCCGTCATTCTGTCCCTGGGTTTAAAAATGCATCGGCTTTCCGGGTGGGTCGAGAAAATCCAGGAACCCGGGAAAGGTCTGGGAGCCAGCTGCATGCTGGGCCTGGCCTGCCCTCCGACCGTCCGGGCCCTCGGCTGCTCCGACCTCCACCTGCTGTACCTGCTCAGCTGTGTGGTGCACACCAGACCGTGACCCAGGAGCCTCATCACTTAATTGCCCAACTGAGGTGAGTGTCTCTGGGATGGTGGATGGTGTGGGAGACAGCAGTGCCGCAAGCTCTGGGTCCTCGTCCGTCATTATGTCTGAGGGGTCATCGTCCCATTCATTTCTGGCGACAGGCTGCACGTGGCCCATGTACTCTTCTCCCTCATATGACCCTGCTGACTGTGTCGCCGTGTGGGGGTCCTACTTGAAGGTCCTGGGTTGGGAGGATGGCACTCGTGGCTGACGTCCTGCCACCCTCTGGCGTGCGGCCCTGGGTGCGGTGGTGCTGGCGGATGTCCAGCTGGGTGTGGCATCAGATGTCCCTGGATGTTCATCAGCACGCCCTAGGGAACGGAATAAGACGGGGTTATTTAGACACGCTCGGCCGGGCGTTGCATGGTCCAGTGGGCTGAGTGTGAGGGGAGAGAGGATGGGCTGGGGGGGGGGGGGGGGGGGGGGGGGGGGGGAGGGGGGGGGGGGTGTTATGCAGGGTTGTCTCACTTGGTTCTGCATCGCCAACCTCGTATTGCGCGACCTCTCGGGTGGCAGATCCCCCAGAAAGGTCCAGAGCCCTCTGCTGAAAGGCAGTCAGGGGGTGCATTATGGGAGAACCCCCTCCGGTCTTGTTACGCTCCCGGTTGTTGTGAGCAGTTTTGTCCTGTTGGGGGGGGGGGGCATAGATAGATCATCACAGTTAGGCAGGTATCATCAGGGCGTTCAGATATTGGCACAGGTTGGGGGGAAAGTTGCAGCTACACCATGGCATCTCTCCAGGGGGTCGCAGCGCCCATGTGGGTCTGTGACAACTTTGTTAACCACCCTCCACTCACTCTCTCCCCCCCCTCCCCCTCCCCCTCGTGATCGGGGTGGGGGGGGGGAGGTGGATGACGAGGGACTTGGGGGGGGGGGGGTTGTTGTGACCCGGGGGCACCCTCTTGGCACTTACCCTGGCAGCCCTGGTGAGGTTGTGGAGCTTCTTCCGGCATTGCTCCCCAGACCGAGGGGTGTGCCCCACAGCACTCACTGCCGTGCCCACCTCACGCCAGGCCCGTCGCACGACGCTGGCAGGGTGGCGATGCCCTTTTCTAGGGCAGATGATGCTCCTCCGCTGCTCCACGGCATCTAGGAGGGTCTCCATGTCACTTTCGGTGAACCTCGCCGTGGCCCTCCGTGGCTCCGTCATCCTCAGTCTGCTGACCTGGTCGCCCACGCCTTTTCACGGCGCGGAGCGACGTCATACCGACGTCATTCGGGCGTCGCACCATTCTGGCGTCATCGCCCACGTGATTCCCCGCGGCCCCGCTCCTAGCCCATTTCCGGGGCCTGAATCGCTCGGGAACGGGGCCGTGGGGAGCCGTCATGAACTTTACCGATTATTTCCAGGTGCGGAGAATTCCACCCTACATTTTTCCTTCCTGCGCTAATTTGCTTTATTTTACAGAGAGGTTTGTTTTGTCCTTCATTTGACTAACTGTACGTACATTTTGCTGCCCTCTGGATCGGTCTGTGATATCCCCCCTTCCTCGCCTCCCCCCCCCCCCCCCCACATTGGTTTCAGCACCCTTCCTCTTCTCTCGTGGTTTCCCCATTTTTCTCCCCTCCCCCCCCCGGGTTACGCAGTCCTTTGGTTCTTCATCTTTTTTGTCCCCCTGGCTTACTCCTCGTTGCCGGCCTCAAACAGGTTTAGGAACAGGCCGACAAACTGCCCCCGAGTATCCAGGAAGACTTCCTCTGACCCTCGGATGACGTACTTAACCTTCTCCAGCTGGAGAAATTCCAAGAGGTCAGCGAGCCAGTCTGCAGCTTTGGGTGGTGCTGCCGATCGTCAGCCCAGCAGGATTTTCCGGTGTGCGATTAGGGAAGCGAAAGCAAGGGCCTTGGCCCCCTTCCCCATGTGTAGCTCTGGCTGCTCCGATACCCGGAAGATTGCCACTATTGGGCATGGCTTCACCCTCACCCCCACAACCTTGGACATTGCCTCGGAGAAGGCTGTCCAGAACCCAGCAAGCTTGGGGCAAGCCCAGAACGTGTGGGTGTGGTTGGGTCGGGCCCCTCTGCCACCGTTCACATTTACCCTCCACCTCCAGGAAGAACCTGCTCATTCGGGTTCTGGTCAGGTGCGCTCTGTGCACCACTTTGAGCTGCATTACAAAGAAGAACAAAGAACAAAGAAAATGACAGCACAGGAACAGGCCCTTCGGCCCTCCCGGCCTGCGCCGATCCAGATCCTTTATCTAAACCTGTCTCCTATTTCCCAAAGTCTACTTCCCTCTGTTCCCGCCCGTTCATATACCTGTCCAGATGCATCTTAAATGATGCTATCGTGCCCGCCTCTACCACCTCCGCTGGTAAAGCGTTCCAGGCACCCACCACCCTCTGCGTAAAAAACTTTCCACGCACATCTCCCTTAAACTTTCCCCCTCTCACCTTGAAATCGTGACCCCTTGTAACTGACACCCCCACTCTTGGGAAAAGCTTGTTGCTATCCACCCTGTCCATACCTCTCATACTTTTGTAGACCTCAATCAGGTCCCCCTCAACCTCCGTCTTTCCAACGAAAACAATCCTAATCTACTCAACCTTTCTTCATAGCTAGCACCCTCCATACCAGGCAACATCCTGGTGAACCTCCTCTGCACCCTCTCCAAGGCATCCACATCCTTCTGGTAATGTGGCGACCAGAACTGCACGCAGTATTCCAAATGTGGCCGAACCAAAGTCCTATACAACTGTAACATGACCTGCCAACTCTTGTACTCAATACCCCGTCCGATGAAGGCAAGCATGCTGTATGCCTTCTTGACCACTCTATCAACCTGCGTTGCCACCTTCAGGGTACAATGGACCTGAACTCCCAGATCTCTCTGCACATCAATTTTCCCCAAGACCCTTCCATTGACCATATAGTCCGCTCTTGAATTTGATCTTCCAAAATGCATCACCTCGCATTTGCCTGGATTGAACTCCATCTGCCATTTCTCTGCCCAACTCTCCAATCTATCTATATTTTGTTGTATTCTCTGACAGTCCTCCTCGCTATCTGCAACTCCACCAATCTTAGTATCATCTGCAAACTTGCTAATCAGACCACCTATACCTTCCTCCAGGTCATTTATGTAGATCACAAACAACAGTGGTCCGAGCACGGATCCCTGCGGAACACCACTAGTCACCCTTCTCCATTTTGAGACACTCCCTTCCACCACTACTCTCTGTCTCCTGTTGCCCAGCCAGTTCTTTATCCATCTAGCTAGTACACCCTGAACCCCATACGACTTCACTTTTTCCATCAACCTGCCATGGGAAACCTTATCAAACGCCTTACTAAAGTCCATGTATACGACATCTACAGCCCTTCCCTCATCAATTAACTTTGTCACTTCCTCAAAGAATTCTATTAGGTTTGTAAGACATGACCTTCCCTGCACAAAACCATGCTGCCTATCACTGATAAGTCTATTTTCTTCCAGATGTGAATAGATCGTATCCCTCAGTATCTTCTCCAACAGTTTGCCTACCACTGACGTCAAGCTCACAGGTCTATAATTCCCTGGATTATCCCTGCTACCCTTCTTAAACAGAGGGACAACATTAGCAATTCTCCAGTCCTCCGGGACCTCACCCGTGCTCAAGGATGCTGCAAAGATATCTGTTAAGGCCCCAGCTATTTCGACCCTCGCTTCCCTCAGTACCCTGGGATAGATCCCATCCGGTCCTGGGGACTTGTCCACCTTAATGTCTTTTAGAATACCCAAAACTTCCCCCTTCCGTATGACAACTTGACCGAGAGTATTTAAACATCCATCCCTAGCCTCAACATCCGTCTTGTCCCTCTCCTTTGTGAATACCGATGCAAAGTACTCATTAAGAATCTCACCCATTTCCTCTGAGTCCACGCATAAATTCCCTCTTTTGTCTTTGAGTGGGCCAATCCTTTCTCTAGTTACCCTCTTGCTCCTTACATACGAATAAAATGCTTTGGGATTTTCCTTAACCCTGTCAGCCAAAGATATTTCATGACCCCTTTTAGCCCTCTTTATTGCGCGTTTGAGATTCGTCCTACTTTCCCGATATTCCTCCAAAGCTTCATCAGTTTTGAGTTGCCTCTATCCTATGTATGCTTCCTTTTTCATCTTAGCTAGTCTCACAATTTCACCCGTCATCCATGATTCCCTAATCTTGCCATTTCTATCTTTCATTTTCACAGGAACATGTCTGTCCTGCACTCTAATCAACCTTTCCTTAAAAGACTTCCACATTTCAAATGTGGATTTACCCTTAAACAGCTGCTCCCAATCCACATTCCCGAGCTCCTGCCGAATTTTGTTATACTTGGCCTTTCCCCAATTCAGCACTCTTCCTTTCGGACCCCTCTTGTCCTTGTCCATGAGTATTCTAAAACTTACGGAATTGTGATCGCTATTCCCAAAGTAATCACTGACTGAAACATCAACCACCTGGCCGGGATCATTCCCCAATACCAGGTGCAGTATGGCCCCTTCCCGAGTTGGACTATTTACACACTGCTCTAAAAAACTCTCCTGGATGCTCCTTACAAACTCTGCTCCATCTACGCCTCCAACACTACACGAATCCCATTCAATGTTGGGGAAGTTAAAATCTCCCATCACAACCACCCTATTGCTCCTACATTTTTCTATAATCTGTCTGCATATTTGTACCTCTACTTCATTAGGCTTAGCCTTGCGCAGGAGGTGGCGTTCACCCTGCTCAGTGCTTCACTCCAGAATCCCCACCCTACCTCTGTCCCCAGTTCGGCCTCCCATTTTTGTCTGGTCCTGTCCAGTGGTGGTTCATCGACAGTCCTGAGGGCCAATATCATGGCCCATATCATCTCAGCGAGTCCATCCTCCCCTTTTCAAAATCTGCCCTATTCCATCCCTGTGATTGTTCAATGAACATACAAACATAGGAGGAAGGGTAGACCACTCAGCCCTTCCAGCATGTTCCACCAGTCGAAAAGATTGTTGCAGGTCTGATTGTAACCTTGAGTCCAATTTCCCACCTGCCCCCATAACTTTTCAACCCCTTGTTTTTTTTAAATTATGTTTATTAAAGGCATTTTGCATATATACATAGGAATATCAGAAAAAAACACCAACAGGTACAAAATCAGTAAGAAGTCTTACAACACCGGGTTAAAGTCCAACAGGTTTGTTTCAAACACAAGCTTTCGGAGCACTGCTCCTTCCTCAGGAAGGAGCCTGAGGAACACTAAGGAACACTTTCGGAGAACTGCTCCTTCCTCACCTGAGGAAAGCTCGTGTTTGAAACAAACCTGTTGGACTCACCCCAGTCCAACGCCGGCATCTCCACATCACAGGTACAAAATCAAAAGCCACCACGGCAACTTCTAACAAGCCTGCAACTCACTGCGTCCCCTTATCCGCCCCCCTGCCAGCACACATCTATCCTCCACCCTGGCAAAGAACCAGCTCATCCTCGCAACCGTCATGTGAGCTCTATGCACCACCTTAAATTGGATGAAGCTTCACCTCGCGTATGACGAGGTTGGGAAGGAAGTCCCCAACAGCTTATCTTGTATCACTGGAGGTGACAGCCCCGGGAAGGACGGCAACTGTTTCCTCACAAAGTCCCTCACCTGCAGGTACCTGAGCCTATTTCCCTTAGTTTCCTCAAGCTCTCTCCCAGGCCCGCAAACCTATCCCTATAAACAAGTCCCTGAAGTACTCTCTCCCCACTTGCTGCCACCCCCGGAACCTCACATCCAACCCCACAGGCACAAACCTGTGATTACTGCGCCCACAGAGTCACGCCTTCCAACCCGAAATGTTGTCTGCACTGGTCGCAAACTCACAACGCTGAGACTGCCGACGGGTCACGGAGTACCGGACCGGCAAAAACGGGAGGGGCACCAACAACAGTGCTCTGAAACTAGTCCCCCTAGTAGCCCAGTAGTAATTCAGCAGACTTGGCAGTGCCAGCACACCCCCACCCCCTCGTCCCCATTCCAAAAACATCCGCCTCATCCGTGGGGTTTTTCCTGCCCACACGAACCTCAAAATTATCCCATTCACCGTCCTAAAGAAGGACTTAGGAACAAAGATGGGAGCTTCTGGAACATGGACAAGAATCTGGGCAGCACCATCATTTTAACTGTCTGCACGCGCTCAGCCAACGGCAAGGGCAACACATCTCACCTCTTGAAGTCCCATTTCATACCCTCCACCAGTTGCACCAAATTCAATTTGTGCAGCTGGGCCCAGCTCCATGCCACCTGAATCCTGAAATACCAAACACTCATACCCACCACAAGAAACAGCAACTCCCCCTAGCCTCCTCTCCTGCCCTCTGGCATTAATCCAGACCATTTATACCCAGAGAAACAGCCAAATTACCTGAGGATCTCCATAATCCTATCAAAACTCTCCACCTGGTCTGAGATATATAACAGAAGATCATCTGCATACAATGAAACCCTGTGCTAGACCCCTCCACGCTCAATCCCTCTCCAACCTCTCGCTGTCCTGAGCGCCATTGCCAATGGCTCTATCGCCAGAGCAAAGAGCAGCGGCGAGAGCGGGCACCCCTGCCTCGTACCCTGGTTCAAACCAAAGTACTCCGAACACATCCTGCTCAACTGGACACGAGCCATCGGCGCCCTATACAGAAGCTGAACCCAATCCACAAAACCCTGGCCAAATCCGAACGGGTTTGGGTTCGAGAAGACAGTCAAAGACCCCCTCCCCAATCAGCTTCTCCAACCTGTTCACCACATATTTGGCAGCCTGCGCTCCTACAATACCCTCAGGCATCCCCATGATTTGGACATTTAGCCTCCTGGAACAGTTTTCAAGATCCTCCAACATCTCTGCTCGTCACCATCCGCATCTTCGCCTCCAGTGAGGTCAATCAATCCTCGTGCTCCCCCATCAACTCCTCCATCTTCTGGATTGCCAGCCCCCGTGCCTCCTGCCTCTGCTCCACACACTCAATATCCACCCTAATCGGCTCCACTACCTTAGCCAGGTCCTCTGACCTTTCTCTGCTGCTGGAACTTGTTGTTGAGACAGTTCACCAGCTGCTCTGTAGACCACTGGGCGGGCAGCGCTGACCCCCCCCCCCCCCCCCCCCCCCCCCACCCTCAGCCATCTTTTCCTGTGTCACACCTCAATTCATCTGAGTCAAGCTGCTGCCTCTTGTTCATTACACTCCTCGTCTGGTAAGCCATAAACCGGTCCCACCAGAGCAGTACAACATTCCCCCAGTACACATGCACCTTTTGTCATCAAACACTCCACAGATCGGGTGGGGCAAGGACCAAGAAATTTCACCTCGAGCAGGAGCCACCAAATGTGGGACCGCTCACTCCATGGTCACCTCCGGAAGTCCTGAGGCTGATAGTAACCTATATATTGGTGTCATTTCCTGTTATCCTCTGGCTGGCCCTCTGACCTGTCAGTTATTTGTGGGAGCAACTCTCTCATTAAAGTTTGTTTCTGTTACTCTTCTGACTTCTTGCTAAGGTAAAATAAAGGGTGCAATTTAATGAAAAAAAAAAGAAGAGTCCTGTTTTGGGCACGTTTAGTGGAGTGCGACCCCACTATTAAATGGGACACTGCTTTTTTGTTTGGGCCCCAACGAGGAATGCCCCGCCCTGCCAAGGCTCAGTCCGCCAGTGTTCCCGACCCCCCCACTGCGGCCTCCAGACCCCCCCCCCCTCAATGCCCCAACTTACCAATTGGGGGCCTTTGAGGCCCCCTGCACCCCACCTCTTAAGGGCACGGTACCCCCGGACCCCATCCGTGCTATGGTCAACTTGGCACTGCCAGCTGGGCACTGTCAGGGTAGCACTGAAAGGGTGCCAAGGTGCCCAGGTGGTATCAGGAGTGCCAGGATACCACCCTGTCCACAGCTGAACACCCCGGGGCCTCCGATCGCCTGGGAGATGACCCTCCAAGTACCACAATGCCTGGCCCACGATTGTGGAAAACAGTGCTAAATGGCGCCACATCAGGGTGTCCGTGGCGAGGCCGTTAGATCCCATGCCTTGGGTAACTCCAGTGCAAACATATTCAAGTGAGACTAACTACTCATTTGAATAAAGAAATCTACATCACGCCCATCGAGGTGGGACCCAGATCGCGACGCATCACGCCCATTGAAGAATCGAGCTTCGTAAATCTCGTGAAATGCCTCTCGCAAGATTTAATGGCCTCGTCACGTCCCGGGTTATGCTCGACGGAGCTGAAAGATTGTGCCCAATGTTACATTTTCAAAAAATATAAATTTAGAATACCTAATTTTTTTTCCAATTAAGGGCCAATTTAGCATGGCCAATCCACCTAACCTGCACATCTTTGGGTTGTGGGGGTGAAACCCACGCAGATACGAGGCGAATTTGCAAACTCCACACGGACAGGGAGCCAGGGCCGGGATTTGAACCCAGGTCCTTGGCACTGAGGGGCAGCAACTCTAACCACTGCACCACCATGCTGCCCAATGTTTCATAATATCCTCCTTGCCCATTTGTTCAAGATAGGGAATATGCTGTCCTGCCCTCATGATTGATACCCATGGTTTCAAACATGCTTAATTGGTGCAAGGTCATTAAATCAGACTCTTACCAGTGTCTCCAATGTTTTGTGCAGGTCATTTGAAGGTTGGTATTACTTCTCTCTGTGGTTACTTGGAGTGAGTTACAAAGGAAAGAATGGTAATGTTATCTATAACTCTTAAAACTAAGAAAGAAGTTGACAAAGCGGGTAGTACTTAGAAGTTATATAGGGAATGCATAGAATATAGGTGAGAATAGTTGTGATGTCTGTTTTATTGGAGATAAGACTGAATGTGATGTCTGGGAACATGGATTTATTGGTCCAGATGCCTAACTGATCTATAGGTATCAGTATGTCATGTAGAACTTCATTAAAACAGGCGTTTATCAATGTGCTTTGCCATGTGTCTGTCAGTGCTTGGTATAAGGCAATTAAAAAATACAGAATAGCTTCACAAAACTCAGAAAGTAACAGAAATTACACCAATTCTATACAAAATACATATAAAATCAGTGTTTGAAAGCGATTGGTGTGCTAACACATTCAGCTGATACATATTAACATTTAAAAGAACCATAGAGTTCCAGAATCTAATTGGGCGGCACGGTAGCACAGTGGTTAGCACTGTTGCTTCACAGCACCTGGGATCTGGGTTCAATTCCTGGTTTGCGCAGAGTCTGCACATCCTCCCCGTGTCTGCATGGATTTCCTCCGGGTGCTCTGGTTTCCTCCCACAAGTCCCGAAAGACGTGCTTGTTAGGTGAATTGGACATTCTGAATTCTCCCTCTGTGTACCCGAATAGGCGCTGGGGTGTGCCAACAGTAACTTCATTGGAGATTTTCTTCATTAGAGTGTTACTGTAAGCCTACTTGTGACACCAATAAAAATTATTGATATTATTAACTGCAGAACTTAATTCTGAACTTGCAAAATCAAAGATGGTTACATGCTATGAAAGAAAGTGACCTCTTTTAAACACCACAAGTTAAATTTCACTCACTGAATGCACACAGCTGAATGTTTTAACACATGTTTCTCTTTGCACAATAGGTCTTTGAATTGAGAAAATAGAGCGGACCATTTTAATTGCGAGGGAGGAGGATGGTTCCACACCAGTACCATTCAATCTTGACGTCTTGCATCAGTGGCGTAAGGGCCACATGCATTTTCTCCCTTGTCAAGCTCAATGTGATGCTGAGACCAAGTCATGTCATGAGCTTGTGCCCAGGATTCAGCATCAAATCATATTGGGTTGACATACTTTGGTTATTTGACTAATGCCCATAACTAAACTAAAAACTAATTGTGGATAATTATCAAAATTAAAATTTCTGACACGAGAAAGGTCAGGAAAGATTTGCAAAAGATACCAAAACTAAGATGGACAGACCATCAGGCCGAGGCTCTTTTCTACGGAAAAGAAAAGACTAAGAGGAACCTCACAGTGGTCTTTCAAATTTGGGCATGATTCAATCGGTTGGATGTGGAGAAACTGTTTCAAGTTGCGAGTGAATCCAGAACAAGGCGCATGAATATTTGATAGTCACTGATGGATTAAATAAAGAATTCAGGAGGAATACCTTTAATCAGAGAGTGGTGAAAATGTGGAACTCACTGCCACTTGCAGAGATTGAAGCAGACAGCATAGATTCTTTTTTTTAAATTTTAGAGTATCCAATTTTCTTTTGTCAAATTAAGGAGCATTTTAGTGTGGCCAATCCACCTAATCTGCACATCTTTGGGTTGAGGGGTGAGACCCACGCAGACACGGGGAGAACGTGCAAACTCCACACCGACAGTGACCCAGGTCCTCAGCATCATAACAGCATTGCTAACCACTGCGCCACCGTGCCACCCAGCATAGATTCTTTTAAGGGGAGATTTGATACCCTTATAAAACGGAATGGAGAGATACTGGGGTAGGCTGGGAAGAAATGAAACATGAAAATAATAACCGCTTATTGTCACAAGTAGGCTTCAATGAAGTTACTGTGAAAAGCCCCTTGTCGCCACATTCCGGCGCCTGTTCGGGGAGGCTGGTACGGGAGGAGGAAGTTCATGTGCACCTGCTTTAGGATCCCTCTTACCTGTTCTTATTCTGTCACATTCCACATAGATCTTCTGAAAGCTGTAATTAATTTTTGTTCAGAATTGAACTTCTTCCTCCTACATTGGAACAAGATACTCCAGTTTGTTAAATTGTATAATTAAGATGCATCTAGGTCACGCATAATGTTTTGCAATTTTTGTATTGTCTAAACGTCCTGCCCAACAAGTTTCATGTTTTTAAAAAAATAAAAACACAATCTGATTTGACCGGTTTGCAGTGAACTAAATGACTGATGCGGTCAGGAATTTGAGAAGATAAATGAACAGATTGGGCCTTATTTGCCAAGGCAAGGCCTTGAAATTACATTTCACAAATATTAATGGATAGGTAACACACTCATATTGAATTCTTTTTATGACAGTTTTAATGACTGGGTTAAACTATTTTAATGCAGCAAGAGAATGCCTCTTCTAGAATCCTTACAGTGCAGAAGCAGGCCATTCAGCCCATCTAGTCTGCACCAACCCTCTGAAAGAACACCCTACCGAGGCCCCACTTCCCTGCAACCCCACCGAACCTTTGGACATAAAGAGCAATTTATCATGGCCAATCCACCTAACCTGCACATCTTTGGACTGTGGGAGGAAACTGGAGCACCCGGAGGAAACCCACGCAGACACGGGGAGAGAGTGCAAAATCCACACAGTTACCCAAGGTCAGAATCGAACCTGGGTCTCAGGTGTTGTGGGGCAGCAGTGCCAACCATTGTGCCACCATGCTGCCCATTTTAAAGCACTTACAGGGAGATGGCATGTGTCTGTATGTATCTGTATGCTCCTCCTGGCTCCATATTAAAATTCCCCAACAAATTGTATTCAGATTGTTGCTGATGTTCACTCCATCAGCTGCATCCACACCAGCAAAACCATGGCGGCAGCTGTGCGGTCTCTTGTTTGCAAGGTGATGGAACATAGAACAGGAACCAATCTTTCCACACTTTGCAAGCTTTTACTTACTGAGATACACATTGCAAACATGCTCACCCAACACCCACAGTTTCAGTCTGTTCTTATTCAGAGGGCCACAAGTGAATCCCCAGTGAATGCCCACCACTCGCACACACATATAATGAACAGGACCTAGCCCCTGTTTTAGGCAGCAGCCCTGAATTATTTGGCCTTGGATATTTCTCAGGTAGACTTGGTACTACATCTATAATAATAATAATCTTTATTAGTGTCACAAGTCGGCTTACATTAACACTGCAATGAAGTTCCTGTGAAAAGCCCCTAGTCGCCACATTCCGGCGCCTGTTCGGGTCACAGCGGGAGAATTCAGAATGTCCAAATCACCCAACAGCACGTCTTTCGGGACTTGTGGGAGGAAACCGGAGCACCCGGAGGAAACCCACGCAGACACGGGGAGAATGTGCAGACTCTGCATAGACAGTGACCCAAGCCGGGAATCGAACCTGGAGCTGTGAAGCAACAGTGCTAACCACCGTGCTGACCTTTGCCATCATTTTTTGCCAATTAAACAACGATAACCAATTTTTACGCCCACTGAATGATGCTCTGCTCCACTGGGCAATTGAATACATTGAATTGTATTTTTCCAAATGAATATGTTATGACAGGCAACTTTTCCCCAATAAAGTCATAAATCGCATGTATTTCTAAATAGGACAATGGAATGTGTCCATTAAGTATTTGGCCATGCCTTCAGTGTCCTGGTGGTATAACCACATTCCACACAACTCCCCAAAGAATGGATCTTCCTGATAAACGTGCAATACAACTTGAGGCAGGTTATCCTTCTATATAAAGGACGCGAGCAAACCTCTATCAACCTTACCCGGGTTTGACAAACTGATTGTGAGCCTTGCTCTCAGAAGAAGTCAGAATGAAGAAAAACCAGTACAGTACCAGTGAGAGCAGTTACAGCCAGCGAAGCAGCGAATCAATGATGACTGTGAAAAGCAGCTCAGTCGCACCTTTGATGAGTATTGATCCAGTCACTTCGAGTTACCGATCCACCATCCAGACAAACACTGTTCTCAGCCAGGATGTCGACCCTCTGTTGCAGTCGATTCGACGACAAGAGACAGAACAGATCAAGACACTAAATAACCGCTTCGCAGGCTTTATCGACAAGGTAATTAAATCAAAGTTGTTCTGTCAGTTCTGGGAGATATTTTCGACTTCTTCCCCGCGTTTAAACAAAAAAGGTTGATGGTGTTCATTGAAAAAAGTGTCTGCTTTTGTTTTGAATACTTCTGTTTGTGCTAATGTTGCATGTTTGCTCTTTTCACCATCCCTCCCTCCCCTTGCAGGTTCGCAACCTTGAGCAGCAAAACAAAGTTTTGGAGACGAAGTGGATCCTGTTGCAGCGGCAGGGGGATTACGGTTCCAACAATGAGGAACTGTACAAGGCCTACGTCAATGCCCTTACTCGGCAGCTGGAAAGCTTCAAGCAGGACAAGATTCGGCTGGATGGTGAACTGCAACAAATGCACGGCGCAGTGAACGGACTCAAATCGCAGTATGTATCCAAGCAACTTCTCTGACTGTTCAGCTCTTCTTAAACAGCTGATGTAAACCCAGCGTCAGAGGATTTACGGAAGGAGGCCTTTTAATAATAATATGGCCCATTGTGTTGGTACTGCCTCTTTACTCTCCAGTGTACCTTCCCCTGCTTCCAATCTGCCCCCCCGCCCCCTGCTTTCAATGTCCCACTTCTCCCTTATCAGGTATCATGGTCTCTCCTTAACTGCTCATTTAGCAAAGTGTTCCCTTCTCTGCATTAAAAAATTCAAGAAGGGATGCTCTGCCTGCAACTCTTCCCCTTCCCGAGCCCAGCGGTCCTGAGGCCAACAGCACATCCTCACCTGTGCTGTCCACACCAGGGTCTGGACTTGGACCCTCTCCAGTGAGCACAGCTCAAACACTTCATTAAAGTCTGCTCTTGTTGAATGGCAAGTAGAACTCAATGTTTGCATTGAAATGAAGGGGTTTTGTCTATGTGACAAACTCTGCAGTTTAAGCTCAAGTACGCTTAGGCAACTGGTGGGAGCTGATCTCTGGGTGTATTGTCTCATATCACATGGGCATCAGACCTGCTGCAGTATAACTTGCCACCTGATGCAAAAAGCAAATTTAGAAAACTTACCCTCCCATACCCTCTCTTCTAATACGACAATGAAGCTGGCTTTGTTAAGAAGTGTGAAGAAGAGTATTCTAACTCAGGGTTGCTGCCACAAGTCTGTCAACAGAACTTGCATTCGGGGCTGTAAAAACAAATTAAATCATATCACATTTTCTGCAGAAAGGTCATTTCGACTCAAAACATTAACTCTGTTTCTCTCTCCTCAGATGCTGCCAGACCTGCTGAGTTTATCCAGCATTTTCTGTTTTTATTTCACATTAAAATTTGGCTTCCTCCACTTCCTCAAACAATTTAGTTCTGCTGCAAAATAGTTGCTGGAAAATAATTGCTTAGTATAAAATGTGAAATGTTCTTCTATATTGCAATACTTACTGCCTGGATGCTAGCAAATTGAAGTTGAGAGGCTGCAAACATGCCTATTGTTCGAACAGAAAAGCTTTCGCCACCTCCTCCTCCCATTGTTTTCTGAAAGAGAAGCAAATTGAGTTTTCTCCTCCCTTGTTAGTTAACTGCCAGGGTAAATGCTTCAGGGTGTTTTTAACTATGACGAATATTTATTTTTACACAGATTGTCATATTTGAATAAGGACACCTGTGCAGCGTTTCAGAGGCGATGGCGTGGCGGTATTATCATTAGACTGGTAATCCTGATCCCTAGGGGACTAGGACTCCAATCCCACCAGGGCAACTGACCCTGAATGATGAACATTAAACCATTGTTGGTTGTTGTAAAAACTCACCTGGTTCACTAATGGCCTTTAAGGAAGGAAATCTAATAATGATAACAATCTTTATTAGTGTCACAAGTAGGCTTACATTAACACTGCAATGCAGTTACTGTGAAAAGCCCCTAGTCGCCACATTCCGGCGCCTGTTTGGGTCACAGAGGGAGAATTCAGAATGTCCAATTCACCTAACAAGCACATCTTTCGGAAAGAAATCGGAGCCCACGCAGACACGGGGAGAACGTACAGACTCCACACAGACAGTGACCCAAGCCGGGAATCAAACCTGGGACTTTCTGTCCACAATATCTTTGTCAATCTCCACCTATCGCTGGCCCTCTATCCAACTCCACCGCTCCACACTCCCTCCACTAGAGTATAAATCTGACTCGATTTCCAGATTTCTCCAGCTTTGATAAAGTCATCCAAACTCAAAACGTTCGCTCCCTTCTCTCTCCACAGATGCTGTCAGACCTGCTGAGATTGTCCGGTATTTTGTTTTTAAAAATTTTTTCCAATTAAGGGGCAATTTAACGTGGCCAATCCACCTACCCTGCACATCTTTGGTTTGTGGGGGTGAAACCCACGCAGACACGGGGAGAATGTGCAAACTCCACATGGACAGTGACCCGGGTATGGGATCGAACGCGAGTCCTCGGCGCCGTGATGCAGCAGTGCTAACCACTGTGCCACCGTGCCACCCAGAGCATTTTCTGGTTTTGTTTCAGATTCCAGCATCCAAAGTAATTTGCTTTTATCTGTATATTTTACAATTGGCTACTACCTGCAGACCACTTAACTCATTCTTTACAAGGACTTCAAAACAGCCTAGCTCTTTCCTTCCTTTTCTGATTCAATTGTAAGCTTATAAACTCCAAGGTCTGTAGCATCATGTTTTTGCTTCTTTCCTACACTTTCCAACCTTGGTGTTTCTTGCACCTTGACTGAAATGATTGTCAAGATCATTGGGCAAGATTCTCCGGTCCGCCAGCTGCATGTTTCTCACCCACGTCGTTGGCTGGCAGTGGGATTCTATCTTCCCGCCGATTGTCAATGGGATTTCCCATTGTAACCACCCATGTCGCCAGGAAACCCACTGCCGGTGTGCCCTGCCAGCTGGAAAAGTGAATCGCAACAACCGGAGAATTCTGGCCATTGTCTCCAGTCTGATGGGTATGAATGCATTATCATGGTATGAGTAATGTTCAGACATTTGTAGGATCATTAATGTTTCTTTTTTAAAAAAGATATGAAGATGAGCTGAACAATCGTGCTGGAATGGAAAATGATTTTGTTACCTTGAAGAAGGTAAGTTTTTCATTGCCTTTTGATATTGAACAATTGTCCTTTGCCCTACCACAATACTATTGAAAATAAACTGTTCTTATTCAGACTGTCGATGAGTCATACCTGACGAAACATCAGCTTGGGGATAAACTGGATGGCCTTGTTAGTGAACTTGACTTCTTGAGACAAGTCTATGATGAGGTAAATTGATATTAGAATATTTAGCTTGTACCATGTAATGGAATAGTCTTAAAGTATAGATATACAGTCCGCCTGCCATGGCAATCATCACGGGCATGATGGAAAATTTGACTCTGTTGACCTCGGGTGGGAAGTTCTGGTCTCAGAGCAGACACCACTGGAAACTCCCACCCTAACAATGTGGGGCTTCTGAAGTTAGGCCTTCCCCATCAAATCACTGAACAAAAGCGTTTTCCCAACCATAAGCTCTTTCTTACCAGAAAAATCCATTGACATACGATTTCTAATGTATAAAATTATTATATTTTCTTATATCTTGATTGTCTTTACTTGGAGGTCTCAGCTCCGTCCAACAGCCTCTTCTGAAATATTTCCCCCAGAACCATCAGAGTTCTGTCTCAGCATGCACAGTATGAAAATACAAGGTTGATTCTTTCGGGCAACAATTGAGGTACCTATGACGTTAAAACCAGTTGGGAGATTAATCTTAGAATCTTTACTTAAGCTAAAGTTTCACGGGAAAACTACCATCTTGCAACATTCTTTTTCGCTTCAGAGGGATAACAAAAAAAGAGACAAGCAGGGTATTTTGAGTTTTAGTTTGTTTTTACTGAGAATCTAAAACATGACTGTTTAGAGAAAGATTTATTTACCCAGCTACAGTGGGTATAGGTGCAATCATTTCTTTCTTTCTCTAAAAGCCCATCATATAACACTTGCCTCGATATCTCTGGGCAGATATCCCAGATGTTTCTTTCCAAATCCGTTCACTGAAGCTGTGCATTGCTGACAGCCTTCCACTTCCTTTCTCCTAAACTGTGTTTGCCTTTCATGAAATGACTCTGGAATCCAGAGTTCAAACTCTGACATGGACACATTGACCCGAATCATAGTGCCCCATTATGAGTCAAGCTGATATCTGTACAATTAGGAAATAGGACTTTGTTGGTGATGATAACTGTGTATCATAGTTATTTTAGTTTACTCAATTTCTTCATTCCTAATCAATATACCTTTCTTTTAACAATACATAAGGAACTTTGTGAACTGCAAGCACAAGTGAAGGATATTGCTGTCACTGTTGAAGTTGATAATTCTCGTAATCTGGATCTTAACGAGCTTGTCGCTAACATGAAAGAACAATATGAGTTTTTGGCAACCAAGGGTCGGGATGAGGCACAGGCTGTGTACAGAACCAAGGTAAAAAGAATTTGAGGTAAAATCCTAACCTTTCGCCTCTGCTGCCTGAATTCAGTGTTCCAGAGAGACTAATGGGGTGAACGTCTTCTCTGTCAGTAGTGAGGACATTTGGCAACAAATTGGCACTTGCACTCAGAGACGGGGAGGACTGTTGTAAGAAATGGAAAAGTGTCAAGTTGATCCAGTAGGCATTCCTCTTCTGAGTCTTGAGGCGTAGAGACATTATTGGAATATAGGAAAGAGGGAACTTTTACTCGCCATTTAATCATTTGACATATAACCCTAACTTCTAACAGGCCATGGTAGTGATAATAATATAATGGTGGGCACTTGACACACTGGCAGTGGGTCCCATGAAGTTTGGATTATGGAGCCTTGAAGCCTACAATGTGTCCACCGTAACCCAAGTTAGGGATGGCGAGCAGAAAATGGGCCTTTTATTAATAAGCAACCATCCCATAATATAGCTGGAATGTCTGAGTTGCACTATTACCCATTTGGGACAGGCATGAAGAGAGGTTCTATTAAGAAAAACCTCCTGCTGCTCTTACTAGAAGCCATATAACACTATACCCACGTGCCATTGCCCCCCTTTCCCCCCAAGTCTCCTAGGCCCAATGCTGGAAATAGCCAGACATGCAGTACCTGATGTCTGACAATCTGGCCCTCCCATTCCCTGCACTGGGAAAATGCTGCAAGTGAGTTGACCTCAAGTTGTCTGGTGAGGTTAGCGCATTTTCTTTGCATAGACAAATGTAACACTTGGATCAGCCAGGGTCAAAGAATCATACTCTTTTTTTTTTTCCTTTGTTTTTATAAATTTATTGTACCCAATTCATTTTTTCCAATTAAAGGGCAATTTAGCGTGGCCAATCCACCTAGCCAGCACATCTTTGGGTTGTGGGGCGAAAGCAACACAAACGTGGGGAGAATGTGCAAACATCACACGGACAGTGACCCAGGGCCGGGATCGAACCTGGAACTTTGACGCCGTGAGACTGCAGTGCTAACCCACTGCGCAGAGAATCATACTCAATCTCTAATCCATGCACACTTCTGCTCATGGACTGTCTTAAAATGATCCCTCACACATTTGGCTTTATCTGTCTCCTCAAAAATTCCATATTTACCACCCTCAGGTAGAAGGAGATTGTGGCTGCATAAATGGCTCTTGGCCTTTTTAATATTTATTATTCCCAGGATGTGAGCATTGATAACAAGGCCAGCATTTATTGCCTGTCACTAACTGCTAATGAGAAGATGGTGGCCCAGAGGCAGTGAAGGAACGGTGATATATTTCCAAGTCAGGATGGTGTGTGGGTTTGAAAGAAACTTTCAGGTGATGGTGATCCTAGACACCTCCTACTTTTCTGGGCAGTAGAGGTTGCAGGCTTGGAAGGTGCTGTCAAATTTAGGCCTGTTTGAATTAACAAAATTGATGTGCCAAGCAGTTTTTTCTAATTATCTGTCATGTTCTTTAATATTTCTTCCATGTCAGTTCAATCAACTGTCTCAGTCTACTGGAAAATATGATGATGATCTACGTGTTATCAAAAATGACATAACAGAAACAAGCAGGAGGATCATAAAGATAAACTCTGAAATAGATTCTCTAAAGAATCAGGTAATTATGCTGGTACCGATTCCTACCAAACACCTATTGCTCCATTCCAAATTGTTTTCCTTCCTGCCCCAAGAGCCTTACCTCCTTTATGATGACACAGGTTACAAGTACCTTCTAATCCTTGGCCTGCTGGAGCACCAGAAATCAGGTGAGGCCCAGTAATTCTGCCTCTCTGGCCCGGTGGTAATGCGGAGGAAATTTCTGTGGGGGTTGGTGGGGGGCAGAAGTTCCACTTGCCCCATGGAAGTCTGGCATCATAAGTTGGGGCAAGTAGAATAGCAGCACCCACCAAATTTACCACTGCTCCCAATTTAAGTAGAATTGACCAAAGGATAGGGGCTGCTTTGCAATATATCTGTAGGTTGAAAAGCTGGGAGAGGCTGAACTGAGATGTTACAGCACCACCAGTGTTGAAATTCAGTAGCATATTATAAATGTGGCTATAGGAATTTGTAATATACAAAGTTGATGCAACGGTGCAAAAATAGGAAATATGGCTATCATGTCTGCTGACACCAGAAGTGACTATGGGTCTTAAATGATTAATTTTCCAGTTACAGGTAAAAACCGTGGCAAGATCATAATTGCCCTTGTTAATACTGACTCATGGTACAGTATCCCTGGCTCATAACACTGCTGCCTCACGGCGCCGAGGACCCGGGTTTGATACTGGCCCCGAGTCACTATCTACGGGGAATTTGCATATTCTCCCCATGTCTGCATGGGTCTCACCCCCACAACCCAAAGATGTGCAGGGTAGGTGGATTGGCCACGCTAAATTGCCCCTTAATTGGAAAGAAACATTATTCCTGGCTCATCAGAGCAATTTAATTATTATTAATTATTACATGTTTGCACAGAGCTGACCCATTTGTGCACATGCCCATACAGTCCTCTCTTGCTTATATAGCAGTTGGCAATGAGCAGGTATGCTGTTGGTTCAGAGCAGGTGTGCTGGCAAATTTAGTGCCCACTGACATAAAGGCTGTCAATTCAACTACCCACACTTCTGCCGATGATTCCTATGCCCAGCCACCGCTTCCTGGGCACACAGAATAGGCGTCACGGTAGCACAGTGGTTAGCACTGTTGCTTCACAGCACCAGGGACCCAGGTTCGATTCCCAGCTTGGGTCACTGTCTGTGTGGAGTCTGCACGTTCTCCCCGTGTCTGCGTGGGTTCCCTCCGGGTGCTCTGGTTTTCTCCCACAAGTCCCGAAAGACGTGCTGTTAGGTGAATTGGACATTCTGAATTCTCCCTCTGTGACCTGAACAGGCGCCAGAAAGTGGCAACTGGGGGTTTTTCACAGTAACTTCATTGCAGTGTTAATGTAAGCCTACTTGTGACACTAATAAAGATTATTGTTATTTTAAAAAATAAATTTCAAGTACCCAATCCATTTTTTCCAATTAACGGCCAATCCACCTACCCTTCACATCTTTGGGTTGTGGAGGTGAATCCCATGCAAACACGGGGAGACATTCTCCAACACGCAAACTCCACATGGACAGTGACCCAGAGCCGGGATCGAACCTGGGACCTCGGCGCCGTGATGTATCAGGGCTAACCTACCGTGCTGCCCCTAGATTATTATTATTAGAAGATGGAATATCACATGTACTGAAGGCTGCACAGATCATCGTGCCCATTACAGTTGAGTCTGATTTTGTCTGCACTAAGGGTGAAGAATTACTCCTGGTTGCTATGTCTTGTGGTATTATAAATGCATTTGTAAACATTAATCTGTTCACCAGTTCAAGTTCTTAATAATGGCAGAATACAGGAAATCTTCTGAATGCCTTCCCTCACACATAATGACGTGGGAATCTTCAAACAGCTGATTTACCCACCAGGTCACTGGATAGCATGAAAACTGAGCTAACTATTTGGTCCTATTTTAGGGGACCTACTCTCTCTCCAGTCTCCACCACTGCCCAGTTGAAACAAAGTAATTCAGCACACATGGGGATCAGATCTTGAACCTTTGAACTATTAGGGGAGTTGGAGGCAAGAGGTTAATTTTTTAAGCAACAAAAGATAGTTAAAATACAGTGGGCGGAATTCTCCGCAACGGCGGAGAATCGGGAAAGCCGCCGTGAAAGAGGCCGTCTCTCACGGCGACCTCGGCGCCCGGTCCCGGGACACGATTCTCCCGCCCCAGCGGGGCTAGGAGCAGGGCCCCGGGGATCTCGGCGGCGCGGCCTTTGACGCTGTCGTCAAAGCCGCGCGCCAAGAACGACGCGCGGCAGGTGCCTGTATGACGTCAGCCGCGCATGCGCGGTGCCGTCTTTTCCCTCAGCCGCCCCGCAAGACGTGGCGGCTTGATCATGCGGGGCGGCGAAGGGAAAATAGTGCGTACATTTTGGACGCTGGCCCGACGATCGGTGGGCACCGATCGCGGGCCTGTCCCCTCCCGAGCACGGCCGTTGTGCTCATTCCCCAATCGGGCGCCCAGAAGCCCAGGTGTGGTTGCCGCCATCGTGAAACGGTCATGAACGGTTGGCCACTCGGCCCATTGGGCTCGGAGAATCGCCGTTTGCCGTAAAAAACGGTGAGCGGCGATTCAGCGAGCGGGGGGGGGGGGGGGGGGAGAATCACGGGAGGCGCCGGGGGGGGGGCGTGAAAAATGGCAGGAGGCCCTCCCGCGATTCTCCCAGGCCGCGTGGGGAGTATGTTTCACATATGCATTTTTCTGCAACAAATTAAACAGTTTAAGAGGAATTATTGTTCATTGAAGATGTACATTTCTTTGCTAACATTTCCTCTTTTTAAACAAACACCCATTTAGCGCACTGGGTTGGAAGTATCAATCACTGAAGCAGAGGACCGTGGGGAGATGGATGCGAGAAAAATCAGGGCTGAGATTGCTGCCCTCGAGGACAAAATATTCAAAGCCAAGCAGGATGTAGCCCGGAAATTGCAGGAATACAAGGAACTAATGAATGTCAAGATTGCCCTAGATTTTGAAATTGCCACCTACAGGAAAATGTTGGAGGGAGAAGAAATCAGGTACAGGACATTTAATGGATAGCAAGTCCCATTGAAGGTTGTTTAAAAAAAAAAGGTTTCGCCATAAGAAACCCGTGTTTCACCAAATCGTAAATGTATTTGCAAAGTGTATATTTATCATTTACCAATTTTTAGAATATATATTCCTTCAAAGATTCACCATTAAATGCTTCATATAATTTTTGGAAGGTTTATGGACAAGCGTGACTCAAAAAACTCAAATGGTGTACATTCCAAAACTACATTGATTCTACCCTTAGTAACTTGCTAGATTTGCACCAAATCCAGATATTGCAGTTCCACATGGCACAATAATGGTATAGAGAGATGCACCAGTGGATTGGGGGCAAATGAATGGTTCTGGCAGATGCAATCAGATGAACTGGCAGATGCGATCAGTCAAACAAACTTCAGGCATGTCACTTAAACCTCATGAGCTCTTTATGAGCAGAATAGATTCCGAGCAGCAACATTCTTGTAGAATCAGTTTGCAAAGCAGAAATGTATTGAGCTATGGGTTGAAGAAATCCAGTTTAGTAGCAGTGAGAAGATTTTTGTCTTGACAAGAATATTGTATGATTACATTTTGTCATTGAACATGTTTGAATGCAGTAATATTTTTCAAAATCTACTTATTCATATCATATATATAAACCTGCAGGCTTGGTCAGCAGCAGAAGGCAATCGTTCATGTTAACACCGCACCAACATCTGGTAAGTTGTTCTGTCATAAAGATCTGATTGAGCTAAATTATAACAAATGATATAGTACTGAGTGAAACAAGTTCAAGAGGTGGCCAACTGTCCTGTATTTTAAGGGATTGTGCCTTATTTTGACTGCCCTATCGGTTTCCCCCCCCCCTTCCCGCCAATATCTCGGCAATCATTCCATCTCTTCTGATCACCACCATCCTACCCCTTATCCATATCCCATGGTCAAAGCACCTTTCATGCCCACAGAACCTCCCCAAGTGTTTTATGGCCAGTAAAGTACTCTGGGTGGTGGGATGTAGCCACTATTGTAGGGTAGAAAATGTGGCAGCCAAGTTGTGCACAGCAAGATCCCACAAGCAGCACTGTGAGAATGATCAGATAATACGTGTTAGTGATATTGATTGAAAGGTAAATACTGGTCAAGGCCATCATGTCAAAACAAACACCAATAATAATGACCTTGGAGTGGCAATTTGGTCAGCCCCCAATCTGAGTAATGGTGAACAGGAAGATGCTGAACAGGGCCTGTAATCTCCAGCCAGATTGTTTAGAGTGGGAGCAAAAAGAAAAAGAGGGCAAAAACTTGGTTGTCCCCAGTGTCTCATAATGGCTGGTGATAGGAGGCATTACTAAGAGTCTGGGAAGGCCTCATCTCTTCAGTTGTAAGACCAGGTGGACAAAGCAAAGGGGGAGTACATGTACAAAAGACAGAAGAGACTATACCCAAATAACTTTATAAAGCAAAAATATGTTTTATTTCTCTTCCGAGATAAATTTCTGCACATATAATCCTTGTTGCTTTATTTCATCTTGGCAATGCAGGTTCAAATTTCTCATTTTCCGGACCTTTCTCAACTGAACATCAGGATTCATCGGTCAATGTAGGCATTGTTCAGGACATCTCCAGAGGTTCAGCCACAAAAAAGGCTGTCGTGGTCAAGACTGTTAAGTCGAGTCAAAGAAATGTGTACTAAAAGGAGTCTGACAACGAACAGCTGCGGACAAGGGGCGGATGGTTAACTATCCCATTACCCCTCTCTTTCCTTTTCTTTTTGTATGGAAAAGGCAGTTAAAAAAATATTTTCATGCTATTAATCGGGCTAGCCCATTCGTCACTTTGTTTAAATGCTTTTGGGTAGATAGCCTTCCTGCATTTAATTCCAGTTGAGTAAATGAATCCCTCGGGAAAATTCTTCTTCAGCATCATGAAGCATGTTATCAGAGTAATAATGACTATGCTATGGGTATGTAAGAATCATATCAGAAGAATAACTAAATGAGCATATATCTCTGTGTAGAACATTAAGAATCCCCAGTTAATTGCATGAGAGGGAGATTGAGAAGTGTGACATTAAACATTGACTTCACCACTTGATAACTGTGGGTTTTTACTCAACAGAAATGCTTGTGTCAGTCATATTCACTCTTGCCAATAGTTAATGGTTACTGGGTAATGTTGCAGTTTCATGTTGTCTGACCTTACATAAAGTTGCAGAATGTGGAGAGGTAAAGTAGTCCCTCCATCTTTTGTCTATTGCTACTACTGTACCTCTGGAATAACATTTTACTTTTGGCCTTCCTGTTCAACTTAATAAATAGCTTCATTCCAACCACGTGTCTTATCATTCACTGAATCACAACTGCATGTAACTGAGGAAAGGGTGGATCTCACACCGGAATGGGTAGGGTTGGGTTTGTGTCTGGGACTCCCACATTTAACACTGACTTTCCAACCTTGGTCATACTACAGTGGAAATCGACTCAGATGCACTGCAGGAACTCATCAAGGTACCTTCGGCAGCATCTTCCAAACCCACCACCGCTACCATCTAGAAGTATAAGAGCAACAGATACATGGGAACATCACCACTTGGAGGTTCCTCTCTAAGTCACTCACCACCCTGACATGGAAATATATTGCCGTTCCTTCACTGTCGCTGGGTCAAAATCCTGGAATTCCTTCCCGAACAGCTGTTTTTAAAAATTCATTTACAGGATGTGGGCATCGCTGTAGGCCAACATTTATTGCCCATCCCTAGTTTCCCATCAGAAGGTGGTAGTGAGCTGTAAGTACATCCACCTACACCTCAGGGACTGCAGTGGTTTAAGAAGGCAGCCCACCACTACCTTTGGGAGTTCAACTAGAGATAGGCTATAAATGCTGGCCGAGCCAATGGCACCCACATCATGGAAATGGATTTAAAAAACGAATGAGCCCTTCCATCACAAGGAGGGAGGAAAAGAAATAAGTCACTCCCACATCAGGCCCTCACTCTCCCTCATTGCTGGGCAACCATTGCTGGGCAGCTTGAATGTAAGCTTGAAGAGAAAATTGTCCATTAGTTATGTATTTTTGTGGAAATATATATATACATGTCAATCTTGTGAGTTAATGTCCTTTCACCTCACTCAGTTTGGGTTGGTAGTATAGAAGAATATTGTTGGAAAGAGAGACATGTTGCCAAAGATTTTCAACAGGGCAAAGGCAAGAATGTCAAATTGCCAACCAATCAACACCTTTTATTTCTGTAGGATAAATTATTACCATCCTTTAAAAATTGGTATTCTTGCACTTGTCCTGTTGAGTGCAAGGTGAAAAGCTTTGACAACATGTAATATTCCAGCCAGTGGGAGGAAATGGTGACTCCCCCCCCACCCCAACCCCCCCCCCCCCCCCCCACCCCCCACCCCCCGCAAACAAAATTGCAAATGATGTTACACACGCATCAGGGCTGACTGATGTGTCAGGCTAGTGTAATCACATTTACATGTTTTCAACATGGAAGTATGGGCACAGGTTTGGTGCCTACTAGGTGAAGGCTGGTGGCACCATAGTCAACATTCCTGAGAATTCCTTGCTTCGCCTGCAAGACCTTCCAGGTCATGATACTGGCCTGGAGATCCTAGTGGGGCTCACTTTTGCCTCATTGGATTGGATTTGTTTATTGTCACATGTACCGAGGTACAGTGTAAAGTATTTTTCTGCGACCAGCTCAAATAGATCATTTAGTACATGAAAAGAAAAGAAAATACATAAAAGGGCAACACAATGTCCACAATGTAAATACACAAACACCGACATCAGGTGAAGCATACAGGGGTGTAGTGTTTAAATAATATATATTTTTATTCTCCATTTTCACATTTTCCTTCAAAATTCCCACCCCACCCACAAACAGTAAACGGTAACAGATACAAAGTCAATACCCTTAACATCAACAACGATCCCATCCTCCCACCACCTCAATCAATGGCCCACCTGTCAATATCTGCATCCAATAAAACAAACTGTAATGAACTCCAATTGGCTTTATTGGTTGGCCAATTGGAGTATGAGCTCCCTCAATGATAGCTCATTGAGGGGGCCCATATAATCACCTGTGTAGGCTTTGTGAGCCAGTCTTAAGTTGACTGGACTGCTAGCAGCACTGTTTGTAGCTGCTCCTGTAATATCGTTATTGTAAATAAATATTGGTGTGGTGACGGAACTCCTGCCTCCCGTGGATTACTACACAAACCCTCCCACGGTGAAAAAAACAAAGGCGAAAAAGAGAAAGGAGTCCAGAATCGCCCATGGTCACCATTAACCTATAGAGTCCCAACCCCCCCACCCCCCGCCGACGACGCTCAATGCCATCCAACCTCCAGAAGAGTACCGTAAATGACACCCAAGAGTTATAAACTCCCCCCCCCCTCCCCAACTCCGCCCCTCTACTTCCTCTTGTAAAAATCCTCCCCCCAACATCGATTCCTTCCCCCCAACTTTCCACCCCGGCTAGACCCCTCGGACCCTGTTCTGCCAGGCTCCGATGGCCGCAGCCCCCCCCCCCCCCCCCCCCCCCCCCCACCTCACCCCCATTTACCGGCCGGCTTAAACCGGCCAGCGTGGAGGCCCCTGCCCAGGTCTCCTTCCCCCTTGCCCGGCCCCAGGAAAAACCCAGAAGTCCGCTTTAGCACACAAACCCCGCATACACATCCACACCCCAAAGAACCCTCATTACGACTGAAAGTCCCATTTCTTCCCTTGTCCAAATATATACAACATTGGCTCCTATAGCCCATACACCAGCACACAGTGTAACAACAAAAAATACAGTCCTTTTCGTATTCCAAAATTCTGCCGTTGCAAACTCCTCCGCTGCTTCCGCCGTCCCAAAATAAAAGTCCTTGAACTTGTAGGTCACCCTCAGCTTCGCTGGATATACAATGCCGCACTGCACCTTGCTAATGTACAGTGCTCTCTTCACCCGGCTGAAGGCAGCCCGCCTCCTCGCCAGCTCCACCGTAAAGATCTGGTATACTCGTATACCAGCTCCAGCCCACTGTACCACCCGCTTCTGCCTGGCCCAGCACAGGACTTTCTCCTTCACACTGTACTTACGGAAGCACAGAGTCACTACCCTTGGTGGCTCACTCGCCTTTGGTACAGGCCTCCACGACCGATGAGCCTGATTCAGCTCATATTGGGAGGGATCCTCCACCTCCCCCAATAGTTTTACCAACATTGTGGCAAAATACTCAGTCGGCCTTGGTCCTTCCACTCCTTCGGGCAGCCCCACAATCCTCAAATTCTGTCGCCTGGATCTGTTTTCCTGGTCTTCCATTTTCCCTCGCAGATCCTTGTTGATCTCTAGCACCTTCTGCATCTCCTTCCCCATCGAGGTAAGTTGATCACCGCGCTGCAATAATGTCTCCTCCACTTCCTTCAGCGCCTCCCCTTGCTCCCACACCTCCACCACTGCGCTCGTCACCGCCATCCTCACCGGGGAAATCGCCTCCTCCACCAGCACACTCAAAACCGCCCCCATCTCCTTCCTCATTGCCTCCAAGTGTTTTGTAAACTGCCTCTCGACTTCCACGACCATCACCGTAGTTATTTCTTCAGCCGTAAACAATGTGGCCTCCCCTGGTTCTTCAGCCTCCATTTTCTTTACTGACCCCGCGGTGACCTTTCCACTCCCTGACGGACTTTCAGCCGCTTTTTTCACGACCATTGTTTTGCTGATCTTTGACATTTCCCCTCCATGTGCTGTCTCCCGACTTTTACTGCCTCCGCTGCCCTTAGGACCGGGCGTTACCCCCCGACAATGCTGTTCCCAAACGAGAGCTCTCCAACACATGGCTGCCTCCCGCCCGTCATCACCGGAAGTCCCAGGAGTGTAGTGTTAATGAGGTCAGTCCATAAGAGGATCATTTAGGAGTCTGGTAACAGCGGGGAAGAAGCTGTTTTTGAATCCGTTCGTGCGTGTTCTCAGACTTCTGTATCTCCTACCCGATGGAAGAAGTTGGAAGTGTGAGTAAGCTGGGTGGGAGGGGCCTTTGATTACGCTGCCCGCTTTCCCCAGGCAGCGGGCGGTGTAGACGGAGTCAATGGATGGGAGATGGGTTTGTGTGATGGACTGGGCTGTATTCATGACTCTGAAATTTCTTGTGGTCTTGGGCTGAGCAGTTGCCATACCCAGGCTGAGATGCAGCCCGATAGATGCTTTCTATGGTGCATCTGTAAAAGTTGGTAAGAGTCAAAGAACAAAGAACAATAGAGCACAGGAACAGGCCTTCGGCCCTCCAAGCCTGCACCGACCATGGTACCTGCCTCAACTAAAACCATCTGCACTTACGGAGTACGTATCCTTCCATTCCCACCCTATTCATATATTTGTCTAGATGCCCCTTAAATGCCGCTATTGTACCTGCTCCCACCACCTCCCCAGGCAGCGGGTTCCATATATTTACCACCCTCTGTGTAAAAAACTTGCCGCGCCCATCAGTCCTAAACTTTTCCCCACGCACTTTAAACCTATGTCCCCTAATACTTGACTCTCGTACCCTAGGATAGAGCATCTGACTATCCACTCTGTCTGTGCCACTCATAATCTTGCAGACCTCGATCAGGTCGTCTCTCAACCTCCGTCGTTCCAGTGAGAACAAACCGAGTTTATCTCCCCACTCCTCATAGCTAATGCCCTCCAGACCAGACAACATCCTAGTAAACCGTTTCTGTACCCTCTCCAAAACATCCACATCCTTCTGGTAGTGCGGCAACCACAATTGTACACAATATTCCAAATGAGGCCTAACTATGGGCTTGTACAGCTACAACATGACTTGCCAATTTTTATATTCAATGCTCTGACGGATGAAGGCCAAAGCATGCAGTAAGACTTCTTGACCATCTTATCCATATGCGTTGCCAGTTTCAGTGATCAGTGGACATGCCCAGATCTCTCTGCCTGTCAGTACTCACAAGGCTTCTACCATTTATTGTATAATTCCTACATTCATTGGACCTTCCAAAATGCATTACCTCATATTTGGCAAAATTAAACTCCATCTGCCATTTCTCTGCCCAAGAGCCAACCAGTTTAAATCCTGCTGGATCCATTGACAATCCTCTTCACTATCCGCAACTCCACCAATTTTTGTGTCGTCTGCGAACTTAATCAGACTAGCTACATTTTCTTCCAAATCATGAATATACACCACGGACAACAAAGGCCCCAGAACTGATCCCTGTGGACCACCGCTCGTCACAGCCTTCCAATCAGTGTGGACATGCCGAATTTCCTTAGTTTCCTGAGGAAGTAAAGGCACTGTTGTGCTTTAGAACATAGAAGAACATAGAACATTACAGCGCAGTACGGGCCCTTCGGCCCTCGATGTTGCGCCGGCCTGTGAAACCATCTGAAGCCTATCTGACCTACACTATTCCATTTTCATCCATATGTCTATCCAGTGACCACTTAAATGCCCTTAAAGTTGGCGAGTCTACTACTGTTGCAGGCAGGGCGTTCCACACCCCTACTACTCTCTGAGTAAACATAGAACATAGAACAGTACAGCACAGAACAGGCCCTTCGGCCCTCAATGTTGTGCCGAGCCATGATCACCCTACTCAAACCCACGTATCCACCCTATACCCGTAACCCAACAACCCCCCTCCCCTCTTAACCTTACTTTTATTAGGACACTACGGGCAATTTATCATGGCCAATCCACCTAACCCGCACATCTTTGGACTGTGGGAGGAAACCGGAGCACCCGGAGGAAACCCACGCACACAGGGGGAGGACGTGCAGACTCCACACAGTCAGTGACCCAGCCGGGAATCGAACCTGGGACCCTGGAGCTGTGAAGCATTTATGCTAACCACCATGCTACCCTGCTGCCCCTGAAGAAACCATACCATACCAGGCAACATCCTAGTAAATCACCTCTGAACCCATTCCAAAGCTTCCACATCCTTCCTATAATGTGGTGACCAGAACTGCACGCAGTACTCCAGGAGCGGCCGCACCAGAGTTATGTACAGCTGCAGCATGACCTTGTGGCTCCGAAACTCAATCCCCCTGCTGATAAAGGATAGCACACCATATGCCTTCTTAACAGCCCCATTAACCTGGGTGGCAACTTTCAGGGATTTATGTACCTGGATGCCGAGATCTCTCTGTTTATCTACACTACCAAGAATCTTGCCATTAGCCCAGTACTCTGCATTCCTGTTACTCCTTCCAAAGTGAACCACCTCACACTTTTCCGCATTAAACTCCATCTGCCACCTCTCAGCCCAGCTCTGCAGCTTATCTATGTCCCTCTGTATTCTATAACATCCTTCAGCACTATCCACAACTCCACCGACCTTCGTGTCATCTGCAAATTTACTAACCCATCCTTCTACACCCTCTTCCAGGTCATTTATAAAAATGACAAACAGCAGTGGCCCCAAAACAGATCCTTGCGGTACACCACTAGTAACTGAACTCCAGGATGAACATTTGCCATCAACCACCACCCTCTGTCTTCTTTCAGCTAGCCAATTACTGATCCAAACCGCTAAATCACCTTCAATTCCATACTTCCTTATTTTCTGCAATAACCTACCGTGGGGAACCTTATCAAACGCCTTACTGAAATCCATATACACCACATCAACAGCTTTACCCTGATCCACCTGTTTGGTCACCTTCTCAAAAAACTCAATAAGGTTTGTGAGACATGACCTACCCTTCACAAAACCGTGTTGACTATCGCTAATCAACTTGTTCTTTTCAAGATGATTATAAACCCTATCTCTTATAACCTTTTCCAACATTTTACCCACAACCGAAGTAAGGCTCACAGGTCTATAATTACCAGGGTTGTCTCTACTCCCCTTCTTGAACAAGGGGACAACATTTGCTATCCTCCAGTCTTCCGGCACTATTCCTGTCGACAAAGACGACATAAAGATCAAGGACAAAGGCTCTGCAATCTCCTCCCTGGCTTCCCAGAGAATCCTAGGATAAATCCCATCTGGCCTAGGGGACTTATCTATTTTGACATTTTCCAAAATTGCTAACACCTCCTCCTTTTGAAACTCAATTCCATCTAGCCTGGTCGACTGAAGCTGAGTGTTCTCCTCGACAACATTGTCTTTCTCCAGTGTAAACACTGACGAAAAATATCCATTTAACGCTTCCCCTATCTCCTCTGATTCCACACACAACTTTCCACTACTATCCTTGATTGGCCCTAATCTTACTCTAGTCATTCTTTTGTTCCTGATATACCTATAGAAAGCCTTAGGGTTTTCCTTGATCCTATTCGCCAACGACTTTTCGTGTCCTCTCCTTGCTCTTCTTAACTCTCCCTTTAGGTCCTTCCTGGCTAACGTGTAACTCTCAAGTGCCCTAACTGAGCCTTCATGTCTCATCCTAACATAAGCCTTCTTCTTCCTCTTGACAAGTGCTTCAACTTCCTTAGTAAACCACGGTTCCCTTGCTCGACAACTTCCTCCCTGCCTGACAGGTACATACTTATCAAGGACACGCAGTAGCTGTTCCTTGAAAAAGCTCCACATTTCGATTGTACCCATCCCCTGCAGTTTCCTTCCCCATCCTATACATCCTAAATCTTGCCGAATAGCATCATAATTGCCTTTCCCCCAGCTATAATTCTTGCCTTGCGGTATATACCTATCCCTGCCCATTGCTAAAGTAAACATAACCGAGTTGTGATCACTATCACCAAAGTGCTCACCTACATCTAAATCTAACACCTGGCCGGGTTCATTACCCAGTACCAAATCCAATGTGGCCTCGCCCCTTGTTGGCCTGTCTACATACTGTGTCAGAAAACCCTCCTGCGCACACTGTACAAAAACTGACCCATCTATAGTACTCGAACTATAGTATTTCCAGTCAATATTTGGAAAGTTAAAGTCCCCCATAACAACTACCCTGTTACTCTCGCTCCTGTCGAGAATCATCTTTGCAATCCTTTCCTCTACATCTCTGGAACTATTCAGAGGTCTATAGACAACTCCCAACAGGGTGACCTCTCCTCTCCTGTTCCTAACCTCGGCCCATACTACCTCAGTAGATGAGTCCTCAAGCGTCCTTTCTACCGCCGTAACACTTTCCTTGATTAACAATGCCACATCCCCCCCCTCTTTTACCATCTTCTCTGTTCTTACAGAAACATCTAAATCCTGGAACCTGCAACAACCATTCCTGTCCCTGTTCTACCCATGTCTCCGAAATCGCCACAACATCGAGATCCCAGGTACCAACCCATGCTGCAAGCTCACCCACCTTATTCCGGATGCTCCTGGCATTGAAGTAGACACACTTCAAACCAGTGTCTTGCTTGCCGGTGCCCTCTTTCGAACTTTTAACCCTATCCCTGACCTCACTACTCTCAACATCCTGTACACTGGGACTACAATTTAGGTTCCCATCCCCCTGCTGAATTAGTTTAAACCCCCCCCGAAGAGCACTAGCAAATCTCCCCCCCCAGGATATTGGTACCCCTCTGGTTCAGGTGAAGACCATCCTGTTTGTAGAGGTCCCACCTACCCCAAAATGAGCCCCAATTATCCAGGAAACCAAAACCCTCCCTCCTGTACCATCCCTGTAGCCACGTGTTCAACTCCTCTCTCTCCTTATTTCTCACTTCGCTAGCACGTGGCACGGGTAACAACCCAGAGATAACAACTCTGTTTGTTCTAGCTCTCAGCTTCCACCCTAGCTCCCTGAATTTCTGTCTTAAATCCCCATCTCTCTTCCTACCTATGTCGTTGGTACCTATGTGGACCACGACTTGGGGCTGCTCCCCCTCCCCCTTAAGGATCCCAAAAACACGCATCACGAACCCTGGCACCTGGGAGGCAACACACCAACCGTGAGTCTCTTTCGTTCCCACAGAACCTCCTGTCTGTTCCTCTAACTATGGAGTCCCCAATGACAAGTGCTCTGTTCCTCTTCTCCCTTCCCTTCTGAGTAACAGGGACAGACTCTGTGCCAGAGACCTGTGCCCTATTGCTTACCCCTGGTAAGTCGTCCCCCGCAACAGTATACAAAACGGTATACTTGTTATAGAGGGGAACGACCACAGGGGATCCCTGCACTGCCTGCCGGTTCCCTCTCCCTCCCCTGACGGTAACCCATCTACCTTCTTCTTTTATCTGAGGTGTGACTACCTCCCTATAACTCCTCTCAATAACCTCCTCCGCCTCCCGAATGATCCGAAGTTCATCCAGCTCCAGCTCCAGGTCCCTAACGCGGCTCTCGAGGAGCTGGAGTTGGGTGCACTTCCCGCAGATGTAGTCAGCAGGGACACTAGAGGTGACCCTTTCCTCCCACATTCTGCAGGAGGAACATTCAACTGCCCTAGCCTCCATTCCCACTGAACTAACTTCCCAACTACTGAAAAATAAAAATAAAAAACTTGTTAGTTTAGCAATCCAACGGAGAGAACTTTTTTTTTGGTTAGAGGAGGAGGATGGGTGGGAGACACTACGTAAGTAGTGTTTCAGGTAAAGCTGTCACTCGAGAACAGCCCCTTCACAAACCACCTTCAACTTACGCTGACCGCACTGCACGTATGCAAATCTCCCCGCAACAGCCAATCAGAAGCTCTGCTCTGCTGCCCTCTGCTTTCTTGGTGGTCGAGTCGGTGTGGGTGGACCAGGACAGATTTTTGGTGATGTGCACCCTAAGGAATTTGAAACTGCTAACCATCTCCACCTCGGCCCCGTTGATGCTGACAGGGGTGTGTACAGTACTTTGCTTCCTGAAGTCAATGACCAGCTGTTTAGTTTTGCTGGCATTGAGGGAGAGATTGTTGTCGCTGCACCACTCCACTAGGTTCTCTATCTCCCTCCTGTATTCTGACTCGTCATTGTTTGGGATCCGACCCACTGTGGTTGTGTCGTCAGCAAACTTGTAGATGGAGATGGAACCAAATTTTTGCCACACAGTCATCTGTGTACAGGAAGTATAGTAGGGGGCTAAGTACACAGCTTTGAGGGGACCCGGTATTGAGGACTATTGTGGAAGAGGTGCTGTTGTTTATTCTTACTGACTGTGGTCTGTGGGTCAGAAAGTCGAGGATCCAGTAGCAGAGTGAGGAGCCAAGTCCTAGGTTTTGGAGCTTTGATATGAGTTTGGCTGGGATTATGGTGTTGAAGGCAGAGCTGTAGTCAATAAATAGCAGTCTGATGTCGGAGTCTTTGTTGTCGAGATGCTCAAGGGATGAATGTAGGGCCAGGGAAATGGCGTCTGCTGTGGACTGGTTGCGGCGGTATGCAAATTGCAGTGGATCTAGGCATTCTGGGAGTATGGAGTTGATGTGCTTCATGACCAACCTCTCAAAGCACTTCATTACGATTGATGTCAGGACCACCGGATGGTAGTCATTGAGGCACATTGCCTAGTTCTTCTTTAGCACTGGTATGATGGTGGTCTCCTTGAAGTAGGTGGGGACCTCGGAGCTGAGTATGGACATGTCCGCGAACACATCTGCCAGCTGGTCCGCGCAGGTTCTGAGTACACGAACAGGGATCCTGTCCGCCCCGTTGTCTACCGAGGGTTCATTTTCAAGAAAGCCGTTCTGACTTTGGAAGCTGTGACGGCGGGAATGGGTGTGTTTTGGGCTGTTGGGGCACTTGACAGTGCATCGATGTTTTCCTGCCCGAACTGAGCATAGAACACATTGAGTTTATCAGGGAGGGGTGCGCTGCTACCGGAGCTATTACTCGGCTTCGCTTTGTTGCCCGTTATGTTATTTAGGCCTTGCCACAACCACCGAGAGTCTGTCACACTAGTCTGTGACTCTAGCTCGGCCTAATATTGTCTCTTGGCATCCCGGATGACTTTGCGGATGTCGTACCTAGACTTACTGTATAGGTCAGGGTCGCCTGACTTGAACGC
The DNA here is from genome assembly GCF_902713615.1 of Scyliorhinus canicula. NCBI lineage: Eukaryota > Metazoa > Chordata > Chondrichthyes > Carcharhiniformes > Scyliorhinidae > Scyliorhinus > Scyliorhinus canicula. The sequence continues at coordinate 17,589,839 of NC_052173.1, forward strand.
TTCAGATCTGTCCTTCAGTAGGGAGTCAATCTCCTGATTAAGCCATGGTTTCTGGTTGGGGAACGTACGTACTGCTTTCTTTGGCACGCAGTCGTCCACACATTTGCTGATGAAGTCTGTGACAGTGGTGGCATACGCATTTAGGTTGGTTGCTGAGTTCTTAAATATGGACCAATCCACTGTCTCCAAGCAGCCATGTAAGTGCTCTTCTGTCTCCTCGGACCAGCACTGCACAACCTTCTTAGCTGGATTCTCCCGCTTGAGTTTCTGCTTGTATGCTGGGAAAGGAGCATCGCCTTGTGGTCTGATTTCCCAAAGTGCAGTTGGGGGATGGAACGGTAGGCACCCTTGATTTTTGAGTAGCAGTGGTCAGGAGTGTTGTCGCCCCTGGTGGGACAGGAGATGTGTTGGTGGAATTTTGGCAGCACGATCTTGAGGTTGGCCTTGTTGAAGTCTCCGGCCATGATGAACAAGGCCTCCGGGTGTTCTGTTTCATTCTTGTTCATAATTGTGTACAGTTCGTCCAGCGCCTTCCTCACTTCTGCCTGGGGTGGGATGTAGACCGCTGTGATAATGGCTGAAAACTCACGTGAAAGATAGTATGGGCGGCACTTTACGGTCAGGTATTCCAGGTCCGGGGAGCAGTAGGTCGCCAGGGTCGCCACATCCAAGTACCAGGAGCAGTTGATGAGGAGGCACACCCCTCCACCCTTTGCTTTGTCTCATGACGCGGTGTGATCCGCCCGATGAATTGAGAAGCCTTCAGGTTGTACGGCACAGTGGTGAGCCATGTCTCTTACTTCCCTCTGAGACGGAAGTCTAGCGTTAAGTTCATCCAGCTAGTTTTTGATCGCTAGGAGGTGAGCCTGAAGGTGAGGAGAGGGTGAGTTCCCTTGATATCAAGGCCACATTTGACCGAGTATGGCATCAAAGAGCTCGAGCAAAACTGGAGTCAATGGGAATCAGGGAGAAAACTGTCTGCTGGTTGGAGCCATACCTGGCACAAGGTAAGATGGTTGCATTTGTTCGAGGTCAGTCATCTCAGCTCCAAGACATCACTGCAGGAATTCCTCAGGGTAGTGTCCTAGGCCCCAACCATCTTCAGCTGCTTCATCAATGACATTCCTTTGAACATAAGTCAGAAGTGAGGATGTTTGCTGATGATTGCACAATGTTCATGTTCAGCACCATTCACAACTCCTCAGACACTGAAGCAATCCATGTCCAAATGCAGTAAGATCTGACAATACACAGGCTTGAGCTGACAAGCATAAATGCGAGGCAATCACCATCTCCAACAAGAGAGAATGAAAACATTTCCCCTTGACATTCAATGGAATTACTGACTAATCACTATCAGCATCTTGGGGATTACCATTGATCAGAAACTGAACTGGACCAGCCATTTAAATGCTGTGGCTACAAGAGCAGGTCAGAAACTAGGAATCTTGCAACATGCAACTCACAGCCTGACTCCCCAAAGCCTGTGCACCATCTACAAGGCACAAGTCAGGAGTGTGATGGAATACTCTCCATTTGCCTGGATGAGTGCAGCTCCAACAACACTCAAGAAGCTCGACACCATCCAGGACAAAGCAGCCCTGCTTGATTGGCACCCCATCCACAAACATTCAAGCCCTCCACCTCCGACGCACAGCAGCAGCACGTGCCATCTATAAGATGCACTAAAGAAACCCATTAAGCTGCCTTACACAGCACCTCCCAAACCTTCAAATTCTACCATCTAGAAGGACAAGGGCAGCAGATACATGGAAACACCACCACCTGGAAGTTCCCCTCTATTGTTGGTCCTGGTACTTTCAAGATTAATTAGTACAGGAGTCAATACAGGAGGTGATTAACATTGCTATTGTCCTTTATTGCAATTGCAGTTGAACTAATGAGAAAATCTGGATCCTGTGATCCCACAATACACTGGCTGCAAAGTACGACAAGCCAGACAAAACATACAATAAATAACACATACCTCCTCCTTATAGGAAATGATGATTTAACAAAACATTTCCTGAATTAGGGAAAGAGGATAAACTGTCTCAAAAAGAATGCATTTGTTCACCTTAACTATAAATTAAACAGTCAGGTCTTCTCTGCCGATGTGGGTTACGTCAGACTTCTGATGCGTTTATAGAGTAATATTCATTGGAGACCGATGTCAATTTAGGACTTGTAGCAGAATTTGAAGTTTCATCTTCTGCCGGTGAAGGTGAGATGACTTGAACTTCAGTTGAGTTAGACTGAGGAGGACATTCCTTGATTTGGAGACTGCTTACTATGAGTGGTGAAATCCGGCTCTATGAAGATGAATCCTTCGATGGAGCATGATTTGGCAACAATTGGATGTTATGATGATGGAGTAAAAACGTGGAATTAGACACAGAAATATTGGACTAAAAAGATCTGAGTTTTAGAGGGCGGCGAGGTGGCACAGTGGCTTGCACTGCTGCCTCACGGCGCTGAGGACCCGGGTTCAATCCCGGCCCCGGGTCACTATCCGTGTGGAGTTTGCACATTCTCCCTGTGTTTGTGTGGGTCTCACCCCCACAACCGATAGATGTGCAGGGGAGGTGGATTGGCAACGCTAAATTGTCCCTTAATTGGAAAACAAAAGAGATTTGGGTACTCTAAATTCAGTTAAAAAAAAGATCTGGGGCGGGATTCTCCGACCACCCCCCGCCGGTTCGGAGAATTGCCGGGGGGCGGCGTGAATCCCACCTCTGCCAGCTGCCGAATTCTACGGGTCCTCGGGGGGGGGGGGGGCGGGGGGATCTGGCCCCAGGGGGTGCCTCCACGGTGGCCTGGCCCGCGATTGGAGCCCGCCGATCCGTGGGTGGGCCTGTGCTGTGGGGCACTCTATTCCTCCGCGCCGGTCGGTGTAACGGTCCGCGATGGCAGGCGCGGAGAAGAACCCCCCCTGCGCATGCACTAGGATGATGCCAGCACACGCTGGCGCTCCAGCGCATGCGCCAACTCGCGCCGGCCGGCGGAGGCCCTTCGGTGCCGGTTGGCATGGCGCCAAGCCCCTTCCGCGATGATCAGCGTGGCGCGACCCACTCTGGCGCTGGCCTAGCCCCTGAAGGTGTGGTGGATTCCGCCCCTTTGCGGCGGCCTGATGCTGGAGTGGTTCACGCCACTCCTTCGCACCGGAGTTGCCCGCCCTGCCGATTCGTGGAGATCCCGCCCCTGAGTTTTATATTTTAGAAATGGACACAAACCCCGATGATGGCTGAGAATGTACAACTAGCCACTGACAGGAATGGCTGCAGGTGGTTTCTCTCGAGTCTGAGGAACAGTAGAACCCCTCCCTGTGGCTGCAGGGAAGATCGTTCTGAAAGAATCCAAAGACTGATTGTCATCGCTGGTAAAGACAAAGGAACATAATAGCTATCTCATCCCAAGGACCCTCGGTATAATTGCCAAGACTGACGAGCAGATTCCAGTTCGAATACACAAAGATAGGGGTTAAAAGGTAACTTAGAGAGTTGCCCAGTGTTTGGTTGTTGGTCTGTGTATGTGTGCTGTGAGAAAAGCAGCTGGAAGTTTGCCACACTGAAGGTGACACAGAATCTGAGGCACGGCCCATCAAAAATAGGCAGCTTTTGCAGGAACATCTAAAACTCTCTCTCTGACTGTAAAAGTCAATCAGCCAGCAGCAGAATCACAGCTGGAAAGAGAACTGAAATCTCCCTACCGAGCGACAGAGCACCTGAACCAAAGAATCAACTACTGGGATCACCATGGGTTGGCCACAACATATTATCATCTACTCCTCGCAACTTAAAGACTGTTCCATACAACACTTTATTTATATTTACCTACTATTGGACACAATTCTTATTTTTAATCTGTATGAATGTAGAAGTGTGTGTTTTCCCATTTCTCTTTACCTTTTTAAGCGTTAATAATCTTCCTCGATCTTAACTCAGGAAAGCCTGGTTAAATTGGCTCCTTTTTCAACATAACTGTTGGGTCTGGACAAGGTATCCAAGGGAAAGGGAACCTTGTGAGCTTCAAACTTTGTTGCTAACAGCACAAGTTGCGTTAAATAAATACACAAAGCCAATCACCCCCGGGCGTGATTCTCCGCACTCACGACGGTGCGGAGAATAGCGGGGGTCGTAAAGTTTTACGGCCACGCTAGTCTGACGCCCTCCCGCTATTCTTCCCCCCCCCCCACGCCCGCCTCCCGACACGAATCGCTGCCGCCGTTTTTTTACGGCGAGCAGTGATTCTCAGCTGGCCGATGGGCCGAAGTCCAAGCCCTTTACGACCGTTTTTAGGAACGTCAACACACCTGGTCTGACCGTTCGTAAAAACGGCCGTAAAGTTGGGATCTTGGCAACTATGGCACCGATTGGCACGGCAGTACCACGGCCGTGCCAAGGGTGCCATGGGCCCGCGATCGGTGCCCACCGATCGCGGGCAGCGGGTACTTACCCCGCGCACTCTTTGTCCTTCCACCGCCCCGCTGTATCAATTCGCAGGGCGGCTGAAGGGCATCCCGGCCCGCGCATGCGCGGGTTTCGCGCAAATGCACGATGACGTCATCCGCGCATGCGCGGGTTGGAGTCTTCCAATCCGTGCATGCGCGGCTGACGTCATGTGACGCGTCAGCCATCGCAAACTCTGGCAAGCGGGCTTAACGAAATTCGTTAAGCCCGCGATGCTGGAGTTCACGGCCGTGGCATGCTGGCCCCGACCGGGGACCAGAATCGGTTCCCGGTTGGGGGGGGCGGAGGCTGGCGTCAAACCCGCCCGTTTGTGACACCAGCCTCACGATTTCTCCCGGTTTGGGAGAATTGCGCCCATCATTTCACTTGGATTTACATAATTTGGGGGTATACCAGACGGATGGTGACAAAGCTCCGCAGCGAATGCATCAGATCAAACCTCTGCAGTCTTGCTACATCCAGCCGTGAATGGTGGTGGACAACTAAACAACTCACTGGAGGCTCCACAAATATCCCCATCCTCAGTGATGGAGGAGCCCAGCACATATGTGCAAAAGACAAGGCTGAGGCACTCGTAACAATTTTCAGCCAGATGTGCTAAATGGATAATCCATCTCAGTCTCCTCCAGAGGTCCCCAGCATTACAGATGTCAGTCTTCAGCCAATACGATTTGCTCCACATGATATCATGAAACGGCTGAAAGCACTGGATGCTGTAAAGGCTCTGGGCCCTGACAATATTCCAGCAATAGTACTGAAGCCTTGTGCTCCAGAACTTGCTGCACCGCTAGCCAAGCTGTCCCAGTCCAGCTACAACACTGGCATCAACCGGACAATGTGGAAAATTGCCCAGTTGTGTCCTGTACACAAGAAACAGGACAAATCCAACCCAGCCAATTACCGCCCATCAGTCTATTCTCCATCATCAGCAAAGTGATGTGAGGATACATCAACAGTACGATCAACACTTCCGGTGGCGGCAATGAGGAGCTAGGCCGCACATTCGGCAGCTCCCGCTGAAAACGGACTTTGGGGCTCTTTTCAGGGCCCCCAACGGAACTTTATCGGCAAATCCCGACGTGGGAAGAGGACAGGAGTCGTCCCCTACGGTACTATGGTCCGGACCAGGAGTGGGGTAAGGAGAAAAACGGTGGAAGCACCCCTGGAAAAGCGGGGGAAGGAAGACAAAATGGCAGCCGGCGGAGGCCTTGAGGAGCTGAGGCAGTGGGCCCAGGAGCAGCTGGCGACTCTGCTGCGCTGCTTCCAGGAGCTGAAGTTGGAGCTGCTGGAGTCGCTGAAGGCTACCACCAGTAAGCTGCTGGTGACTCAGACGGCCCAGGGGGCTGCGATCCGGGAGCTGCAGCAGCAGGCCTCCGAAAGGGAGGATGAGGCCGCGGCCATCGCGGAGAAGGTGGAGATGCACGAGGAGCTCCATAAAAAGTGGCAGGAGCGGATCGAGGAGATGGAGAACCGGTCGAGGCGGAAGAATTTGCAGATCCTGGGCCTCACGGAGGGGCTGGAAGGGTCGGACCTGGCGGCCTCTGTGGTTGTTATGTTAAACTCGCTGATGGGGGCTGGGTCCTTCCAGGGGCCCCTGGAGTTAGAGGGGGCCCACAGAATTATGGCTAGGAGGCCCAAGCCGAACGAGTCGCCGCGGGCGGTGTTGGTGCGGTTTCATCGGTTCGTGGATCGTGAATGTGTGCTCCGGTGGGCCAAGGAGCGGAGCAGCAAGTGGGAGAACACGGAGGTGCGGATCTTCCAGGACTGGAGTACGGAGGTGGCGAAGCGGAGGGCCGGGTTTAACCGGACGAAGGCGGTGCTCCACAGACAGAGCGTGAAGTTTGGCATGTTGCAGTTGGCGCGTCTGTGGATCACCTATAAGGACCGGCACCATTATTTTGAGTCCCCGGAGGAGACGTGGGCCTTTGTGCAGGCCGAGAAATTGGACTCAAACTGAGGGTCTAAGATGGGGGATGCTGTATAATACTGTATTTGTATTTGCTTGGTTTAATGTAAGATGTGGGTTGGCCTTAGGGTGGGTGGGGTGATGGCGTTATGTCTTTTTTGTATGGGTTTCTCTGTATGGGTCTGGTGGATGGGTTCGGGCAGGGGGGTAAACGGGGAGTTCGGGGAGCTGGTGGAGGGGACTGACAATGGGAGTTGCCCTAGAGGAGGTACCGGGTTGCTGCTGAAACGGTCAGGAAGGAGCAGGAGGATGCAGGGGGTGCTGGAGGGGGGGAGTTGCCACTGTGGGGAGCTGGCCGGTGGTGGGCAAGGGATGGGTTATGGCTAATTGGCAGGGGAGGGGGGCAGGGAGCCCCCTGATCCGGCTGATAATCTGGAATGTGAGGGGGGCTGAATGGGCCGGTCAAACGGGCCCGGGTGTTTGCGCACCTGAAGGGGCTGAAGGTGGATGTGGCCATGCTGCAGGAGACACACCTGAAAGTGGCGGACCAGGTCCGGCTGAGAAACGGATGGGTGGGCCAAGTATTTCACTCAGGGCTGGATGAGATGAGTTGGGGGGTGGCGATCCTGGTGGGGAAGAAGGTGTCGTTTGAGACGTTAAATGTCGTGGCTGACAGTGGCGGGAGGTATGTGATGGTGAGTGGTAAGCTGCAGGGGGAGCGGGTGGTGTTGGTGAATGTTTACGCCCCAAATTGGGATGATGCGGGGTTTATGCGGCGTATGTTGGGCCGCATTCCGGACCTGGAGGTGGGGGGCCTGATCATGGGGGGGGACTTCAACACGGTACTGGCTCCCCCATTGAATCGATCCAAGTCCCGGACAGGTAGGAGGCCGGCGGCGGCTAAGGTGTTGAGGGGATTTATGGACCATATTGGGCCGGGGGGGGGGGGGGGGGGGGGGGGGGGGGGGGGCAGGGAAGTACTTGTTTTTCTCCCACGTGCATAAGGCCTATTCGAGGATTGATTTCTTTGTCCTGAGCAGGGGGCTGGTTTCGAGGGTGGAGGATGTTGAATACTCCGCCATTGCCATTTCAGATCATGCCCCGCACTGGATGGACCTCGGGCTGGGGGAAGAAAGGGACCAACGTCCGCTCTGGCGCTTGGAGGTGGGGCTGCTGGCAGAGGAGGAGGTGGCCGGGAGGGTCCGGGGGTGTATTGAGAGATACCTCGAGGCCAATGATAACGGGGAGGTTCGGGTGGGGACGGTCTGGGAGGGATTGAAGGCGGTGACTAGAGGGGAATTGATTTCCATCCAACCCATTCTCCTGCAGAATGTTTGAGGTGAGGGACGCCGTCAGTGTCCCTGCTGATTTCATCTGTGGGAAGTGCACCCAACTCCAGCTCCTCAAAAACCGTGTTAGGGACCTGGAGCTTGAGCTGGATGAACTTCGGATCATTCGGGAGGCAGAGGGGGTCATAGATAGGAGCTTCAGGGAAGTAGTTACACCAAAGACTGGAGATAGATGGGTAACTGTAAGAGGGACTGGGAAGAAGCAGTCAGTGCAGGGACCCCCTGCGGTCGTTCCCCTGAGTAACAAGTATACCGTTTTGGATACTTGTGGGGGGGACGACTTACCAGGGGTAAGCCATGGGGTACGGGCCTCTGGCACGGAGTCTGTCCCTGTTGCTCAGAAGGGAAGGGGGCAAAGGAGTAGAACATTAGTAATTGGGGACTCAATAGTCAGGGGCACAGATAGGAGATTTTGTGGGAGCGAGAGAGACTCACGTTTGGTATGTTGCCTCCCAGGTGCAAGGGTAAGTGATGTCTCGGATCGTGTTTTCCGGGTCCTTAAGGGTGAGGGGGAGCAGCCCCAAGTCGTAGTCCACATTGGCACTAATGACATAGGTAGGAAAGGGGACAAGGATGTCAGGCAGGCCTTTAGGGAGCTAGGATGGAAGCTCAGAGCGAGAACAAACAGAGTTGTTATCTCTGGGTTGTTGCCCGTGCCACGTGATAGTGAGATGAGGAATAGGGAGAGAGAGCAATTAAACACGTGGCTACAGGGATGGTGCAGGCGGGAGGGATTCAGATTTCTGGATAACTGGGGCTCTTTCTGGGGAAGGTGGGACCTCTATAGACAGGATGGTCTACATCTGAACCTGAGGGGCACCAATATCCTGGGGGGGAGATTTGTTAGTGCTCTTTGGGGGGGTTTAAACTAATTCAGCAGGGGCATGGGAACCTGGATTGTAGTTTTGGGGTACGGGAGATTGAGAGTATAGAGGTCAGGAGCACAGATTTGACTTCGCAGGAGGGTGCCAGTGTTCAGGTAGGTGGTTTGAAGTGTGTCTACTTCAATGCCAGGAGTATACGAAATAAGGTAGGGGAACTGGCAGCATGGGTGGGTACCTGGGACTTCGACGTTGTGGCCATTTCAGGGACATGGATAGAGCAGGGACAGGAATGGTTGTTGCAGGTTCCGGGGTTTAGGTGTTTTAGTAAGCTCAGAGAAGGGGGCAAAAGAGGGGGAGGTGTGGCGCTGCTAGTCAAGGACAGTATTACGGTGGCGGAAAGGATGCTAGATGGGGACTCTTCTTCTGAGGTAGTATGGGCTGAGGTTAGAAACAGGAAAGGAGAGGTCACCCTGTTGGGAGTTTTCTATAGGCCACCTAATAGTTCTAGGGATGTAGAGGAAAGGATGGCGAAGATGATTCTGGAAAAGAGCGAAAGTAACAGGGTAGTTGTTATGGGAGACTTTAACTTTCCAAATATTGACTGGAAAAGATATAGTTCGAGTACATTAGATGGGTCGTTCTTTGTACAATGTGTGCAGGAGGGTTTCCTGACACAATATGTTGACAGGCCAACAAGAGGCGAGGCCACATTGGATTTGGTTTTGGGTAATGAACCAGGCCAGGTGTTAGATCTGGAGGTAGGTGAGCACTTTGGAAACAGTGACCACAATTCGGTGACCTTTACGTTAGTGATGGAAAGGGATAAGTATACCCCGCAGGGCAAGAGTTATAGCTGGGGGAAGGGCAATTATGATGCCATTAGACATGACTTAGGATGTGTTGGTTGGAGAAGTAGGCTGCAAGGGTTGGGCACACTGGATATGTGGAGCTTGTTCAAGGAACAGCTATTGCATGTTCTTGATAAGTACGTACCAGTCAGGCAGGGAGGAAGGGGTCGAGCGAGGGAACCGTGGTTTACCAAAGAAGTGGAATCTCTTGTTAAGAGGACGAAGGAGGCCTATGTGAAGATGAGGCATGAAGTTTCAGTTGGGGCGCTTGATAGTTACAAGGAAGCGAGGAAGGATCTAAAGAGAGAGCTGAGACGAGCAAGGAGGGGACATGAGAAGTCTTTGGCAGGTAGGATCAAGGAAAACCCAAATCTTTCTATAGGTATGTCAGGAATAAAAGAATGACTAGGGTAAGAGTAGGGCCAGTCAAGGACAGTGGTGGGAAGTTGTGTGTGGAGGCTGAGGAGATAAGCGAGATACTAAATGAATACTTTTCGTCAGTATTCACTCAAGAAAAAGATAATATTGTGGAGGAGAATGCTGAGACCCAGGCTATTAGAATAGATGGCATTGAGGTGCGTAGGGAAGAAGTGTTGGCAATTCTGGACAAGGTGAAAATAGATAAGTCCCCGGGGCCGGATGGGATTTATCCTAGGATTCTCTGGGAAGCCAGGGAAGAGATTGCTGAGCCTTTGGCTTTGATTTTTAGGTCATCATTGGCTACAGGAATAGTGCCAGAGGACTGGAGGATAGCAAATGTGGTCCCTTTGTTCAAGAAGGGGAGTAGAGATAACCCCGGTAACTATAGGCCGGTGAGTCTAACGTCTGTGGTGGGTAAGGTCTTGGAGAGGATTATAAAAGATACGATTTATAATCATCTAGATAGGAATAATATGATTAGGGATAGTCAGCATGGTTTTGTGAAGGGTAGGTCATGCCTCACAAACCTTATCGAGTTCTTTGAGAAGGTGACTGAACAGGTAGACGAGGGTAGAGCAGTTGATGTGGTGTATATGGATTTCAGTAAAGCGTTTGATAAGGTTCCCCACGGTCGGCTATTGCAGAAAATACGGAGGCTGGGGATTGAGGGTGATTTAGAGATGTGGATCAGAAATTGGCTAGTTGAAAGAAGACAGAGAGTGGTAGTTGATGGGAAATGTTCAGAATGGAGTTCAGTTACGAGTGGCGTACCACAAGGATCTGTTCTGGGGCCGTTGCTGTTTGTCATTTTTATAAATGACCTAGAGGAGGGTGCAGAAGGATGGGTGAGTAAATTTGCAGACGACACTAAAGTCGGTGGAGTTGTAGACAGTGCGGAAGGATGTTGCAGGTTACAGAGGGACATAGATAAGCTGCAGAGCTGGGCTGAGAGGTGGCAAATGGAGTTTAATGTGGAGAAGTGTGAGGTGATTCACTTTGGAAAGAATAACAGGAATGCGGAATATTTGGCTAATGGTAAAATTCTTGGTAGTGTGGATGAGCAGAGGGATCTCGGTGTCCATGTACATAGATCCCTGAAAGTTGCCACCCAGGTTGATAGGGTTGTGAAGAAGGCCTATGGTGTGTTGGCCTTTATTGGTAGAGGGATTGAGTTCCGGAGCCATGAGGTCATGTTGCAGTTGTACAAAACTCTAGTACGGCCGCATTTGGAGTATTGCGTACAGTTCTGGTCGCCTCATTATAGGAAGGACGTGGAAGCTTTGGAACGGGTGCAGAGGAGATTTACCAGGATGTTGCCTGGTATGGAGGGAAAATCTTATGAGGAAAGGCTGATGGACTTGAGGTTGTTTTCGTTAGAGAGAAGAAGGTTAAGAGGTGACTTAATAGAGGCATACAAAATGATCAGAGGGTTAGATAGGGTGGACAGCGAGAGCCTTCTCCCGCGGATGGGGGTGGCTAGCACGAGGGGACATAGCCTTAAATTGAGGGGTAATAGATATAGGACAGAGGTCAGAGGTGGGTTTTTTACGCAAAGAGTGGTGAGGCTGTGGAATGCCCTACCTGCAACAGTAGTGAACTCGCCAACATTGAGGGCATTTAAAAGTTTATTGGATAAGCATATGGATGATAAGGGCATAGTGTAGGTTAGATGGCCTTTAGTTTTTTTTTTCCATGTCGGTGCAACATCGAGGGCCGAAGGGCCTGTACTGCACTGTATCGTTCTATGACTCTATGACATAGGGAGAGGGGGGAGCAGAGGGAGAGGGAGAGACTGATAGGGGAGATGGTGCGGGTGGATAGGAGATATGCGGAGGCTCCAGAGGAGGGATTGCTGGGGGAGAGGCGTAGCCTTCAGGTCAGGTTCGACCTATTGACTACCAGAAAGGTGGAAGCTCAGTGGAGGAAAGCACAGGGGGCGGTGTATGAATATGGGGAGAAGGCGAGCAGGATGCTGGCACACCAGCTCCAAAAGCGGGACGCGGCCAGGGAGATTGGGGGAGTGACAGATAGAGCTGGGAAGGTGGTGCGGAGGGTGGTAGATGTTAATGGGGTCTTCAGGGACTTCTATGGGGAACTGTACCGGTCGGAACCCCCGGTGGAGGGGGGGTGGAATGGGGCGCTTCTTGGACAAGCTGCGATTCCCGAGGGTGGAGGAGGAGCAGGTGGAGGGACTGGGGGCGCCGATTGAGCTGGAGGAGGTGGTTAAAGGGATAGGGAGCATGCAGTCGGGAAAGGCGCCGGGGCCGGACGGGTTTCCAGCGGAATTCTATAAAAGCTATGTGGACCTGTTGGGCCCCCTGTTGGTCCGGACCTTTAACGAGGCAAAGGAGGGGGGGGGGGGGGGGGGGGGCTTTGCCCCCAACTATGTCACGGGCACTGATTTCCTTGATCCTGAAGCGGGACAAGGACCCTCTGCAGTGCGTGTCATATAGGCCGATTTTGCTGCTAAATGTTGACGCCAAGCTGCTGGCAAAGATCCTAGCCGCAAGAATAGAGGATTGCGTGCCCGGGGTCATTCATGAGGACCAGACGGGGTTTGTGAAGGGAAGGCAGTTGAATACAAACGTACGAAGGCTCCTCAATGTCATTATGATGCCGGCCACGGAAGGGGAGGCGGAGATCGTGGTGGCATTAGATGCGGAGAAGGCCTTTGATAGGGTTGAGTGGGAGTATTTGTGGGAGGTGTTGGAGAGGTTTGGGTTTGGGGAGGGGTTTATCCGGTGGGTAAGGCTGCTCTACGAGGCCCCGATGGCGAGTGTAGCCACAAATAGGAGGAGGTCGGAGTACTTTCGGCTGTACCGGGGGACGGGACAGGGGTGCCCCTGGAGTGGCCTGGTGCGGGGTGGGGAGGAGCATCGAGTGTTGCTATATGCAGACGACCTGTTGCTGTATGTGGCGGACCCGGTGGGGGGATGCCGGAGGTGATGAGGATTCTTAGTGAATTTGGGGGTTTCTCTGGGTATAGGTTGAACCTGGGCAAGAGCGAGTTGTTTGTGGTGCATCCGGGGGATCAGGAGGGGGGGATTGGTAGGCTCCCACTGAAGCAGGCAGGGAAGAGCTTCAGGTACCTAGGTGTCCAGCTGGCTGGGAGTTGGGGGGCCCTGCACAAGCTCAACCTCACAAGGTTGGTGGAGCAGATGGAGGAGGAGTTCAAGAGGTGGGATATGTTAACGCTGTCACTGGCGGGGAGGGTGCAGTCCGTTAAGATGACGGTGCTCCCGAGGTTTCTGTTCCTGTTCCAGTGCCTCCCCATCCTTATCCCGAAGGCCTTTTTTAGGCAGGTCAACAGGAGTATTACGGGATTTGTGTGGGCCCATGGGACTCCGAGGGTGAGAAGAGTGTTCTTGGAACGGGGCAGGGATAGGGGGGGCTGGCGTTGCCCAACCTCTGTGGGTATTATTGGGCTGCCAACGCAGCGATGGTGCGTAAGTGGGTAATGGACGAGGAAGGGGCAGGATCTTGCTCCAATGGAAGGATGCGAGGCCCCCAAGCGTGGAGGCCTGGATCAATGATATGGCGGGGTTCATTAAATTGGAGAAGGTGAAATTTGCCCTGAGGGGATCAGTACAAGGGTTCTTTAGGCGGTGGCAGCCTTTCCTGGACTTCCTGGCGGAACGTTAGGGAAATAGGCCATCAGCAGCAGCAACCATGGGGTGGGGGGAGGGGGGGGAGGGGGGGAGGGGTGGAGGGGGGGGGGGATTGGTTCAGTGGGAGGGAGAACTGTGTACATGGGTTTGTGGGATGTGGCGGGTGTTATCTCTTTCCCTTTTGTTGTTTGGGTGTTCTTTTGTTTTTTCTTTTGTTTGTAGTTTCTTTTGAAGTTGGATGGGTGTTGTTCTTGGGTTGTTACCGCGGTTGTTTTGTTAATATTGTTGTGATGTTTATATTTTGTAAAAATTTCAATACAAATTATTTTTTTTGAAAAACAGTACGATCAAGCGGCACTTACTCAGCAATAACCTGCTCACAAACGCTCAGTTGGGTTCCGCCAGGGTCACTCAGCTCCTGACATCATTACAGCCTTGGTTCAAACATTGAAAAAGAGCTGACTGCCAGAGGTGAGGTGAGAGTGACTGCCCTTGACATCAAGGCAACATTTGACCGAGTATGGAAACAAGGAGCCCGAGCCAAACTGGAGTCAATGGGAATCAGGGGGAATCTCTCCGCTGGTTGGAGTCATACCTAGCACAAAGGAAGATGATTGTGGTTGTTAATATGCACTAGATGCTGTGGTATGAAGAGGCAAGAGTTCAGCTCCTTTTTCACCAACACACCTTTAATGGTTCTAACTCACTCTGCACAGAACTCTACAGATCATCACAAGCTCCAGAGTCCGCCTGCAGCCCCTTTACATATCAGTGTCAATCATTGAACACTTAACATAAATGAGACAATCATTGAACACTTAACATAAATGAGACAACTAATTGCAATGTCTCTTAACCCATTACTTAACAGTCTCCCCTTCCTTGGAGAAAAAAAACCAATTAGGTAAAAACAAAATTTCAAGAAACTAAAACACACCTGATTCCCCCTTCTTCTTTTTTAGTAGAAGAAAAAAAACATTCACAGAAACAGGCGCCTTCACGATATCTAAAAGTTTCTGTGAACTAGCCTGTCGTGAAACAGTCTTACAGTTGATAGCTACTGTCAACCCATTTAATTTTTGTTATTTCCCCTCTGTCCAACATCTGCTTTAAACTTGCGATGTCTATCCATAACCTCTTTTCATTGACACTTTTTGTAGAGTGCACATTTTCCCACAGGGATTTATTGTCAATGTGACAGTCAATAGGTATATTACCTAAATCCTCTAATCCCAAAATTTCTGTCAATATCTGACTTACATAAAAGGCCATATCCACCGCTTCCACTAAGCTTAATGTCTCAGCAGCCAAAGTGCTTTTGACCACTCTCCTTATTTTCTTTGTTTCCCACACAAGAGGGCAACATTTACCATTGTTCCCCAAAAGAAAAATTATAAAACCTCCTGCGCTTGAAACTCCATCACATAAATTTGCATAGAACGCATCACTATAAACTATAAGTTTCAAATGCCTAGGATCACCTAAAACAGGGAACTTCAAAACATACTCCTGCATTTTTAGTTTGGCCAACACTTTATTTGCTCTTATTATGTTTCCACTTTGGGATCATTCACCTTTGTACTCAACTCTAAAACATCAAAACTCATGTCCGGTCTAGTCTGTCTTCCTAACCAGTTCAGTTGCCCAATTAAACTTCGCAGTTGAAATGGAGATCGTTTATTGTCACGAGTAGGCTTCAATGAAGTTACTGTGAAAAGCCCCAGTTGCTCTTTTTCTATCTTCGAAACCATTGCGTCTTTTTGTGAAACCCGGCCATGACTAATTGCTATTGGACTGACGCTTTCCAAGTAAGATTGCTGACGTAAAGTTGCCCCTAACTGAGTCTGTCCGATTTCCAGTCCAATATATTTAAATGCACCGGAAGCCTGACTTCCAACCCTGAATTCTTTCCTCAAACCAGAGATTACAATAGCTTCAAAATCACTAGTCACACCCCACAAAAAATCATCGACATGCATCGTGAAGATGCCAGCAAGATTTCCTTTATAGTGCCAGTAAAACATTGCAGGATCTGCTTTCAACTGGCAACAGCCTAACTTTAACAAGACTGACCTCACCGAAAAGTACCACACTCTAGATCAGTGCTACTCAAAGTGTGGTACGCGTACCGGTGCCGGTACGCGAGCCATCGTCTGCCGGTACGTGGAGTGTTTCCAGGAAAGAAAGAGACAGTAGTGATAATCAACGCCACGGGAGACTGCCGGTCCCTGGCACATTGAAAAAAATACTGCCGGTCCGCCACATCAGATAGTTTGAGAATCACTGCTTTAGATGCATCATTTAATCCATATACACATTTGTTCAACTTCCACAGTACCCCTTCTGTGTTAGCTGCTTCTTTAGGAGGACGGAGAAAAATGTCTCTCTGGAGCTGATGCCCCTGCAAAAAGGCAGCTTTTATATCTATAGATTTGCATTCCCATGCCTTTGTGGCTAATAGAGCCAAGAAGATCTTTAAAATAAACTTTCCTGCTGTAGGTGAATCTATCCTTAGGTCCTGATCGTCTAAGTTTTCTTCAAATCCCCTTGCCACAAGCCTAGCCTTTGCCTTATAAGTTCCAACTGGAAGAACCTTTTCTGTACAAATCCATCTGTGGGATAGAGCTTTTTGTCCCCTATCCGGTACTTCCGTGTATACCCCAAATTCACTCCAACTGTGCAATTCTTGCTGTTTAGCATCTCTGATAACTTTTTCATCTAATTTATTTGAAGCCACCAATATCTCACATGCATGTGGGCTTCTACTATTAGTATTCGTAGTCTTACTCCTGTTCCGAGATCTTGATAAACTACGTCCCCTTTCCTGCCTGGTATCTCGTTCTGTACTGCTACTGCTTGATCTTTCTCTTCTGTAGCGGGATGTCCTTTCAATAGTTCTCGACCTTTTCCTGCGAACCTGTTCACTATCCGATATACTATCTGAACTGGTGTTGTATTTTATATTTTCCCCGCGTCTTGACTGTGATAGAGAAATTCAAACAGCATTCATTAGATAAGCAAAACTGAACTTTATTCACTAATTAGAACTGCTAGCAGAAATGGCTGATACTTGGAGTCGGAAGGCAGTCAATTACAAACTGCGGAGTCCGTCCCAAGTCTGCGATAGTACAGAAAAGAAGGCGATTCTTATACATTATAGGATCAAGATAACATGAATACAGCTTGGTCAGGAATTTGATTGAAAGTAAAACATAAGTAATAATCGTTACAATGGCGTCACCTTCTGACCTTTAGGGGACTTGAGTTTCATATCATTATCTTGTCTTTGTTTTAAGAAAGGGAAGAAGTTGTTTAGGAACAGGAAGAAATAGTTGTTCAGCTTGTTATGTATTAAGACTACTTCTAGCTCCAAGCCTTATCTAGACTCTCAGAGTCACCCAGTTCCCAAGACATGCTGACCTCGGCTGTCTCTGTATTCTGGGCCTTAGGTTGTATGAAAATCAGTTTAAATTCACTTGTACCAAGAAGACTTGACTAGTTTTCCCATCATGCCATTATTTGCTTCACACAATACCACACTCCCCCCTTTTGTCATATCATGACAACCAGCTAAATAGGTATATCCATGATTCGTTTGAAAATGCATTTACACAAGCAGGCAAGCAATCCTATCCCTAGTAGTATTAGTAGCAGTAGAAGAAAGGCCTTAAAGATCCAGTCAAATAATCCATGACCCAACCACCCTAGCCAACCACCCTAGGGTTATAGTCGTGAAATTCACTGCCAATTTCTTGAATTTGAGCAGCCTGTTTCTTAATATGGTCGGCCAGGTTAGTGATATTTTCAGAGCCATCTGGAATGTAAGTACAGCACTCTTGGCCTATGATAGCACACGTTCCTCCCTGCGAGGCTAACAGATAATCCAAAGCCAGTCGATTTTGTAATGCCACGGTCCGGACAGTCACTAGCTCAGCTGAGACCTCGGCCAGTGCCTGTCTAGTGTCCCTGGCTTCTGTTGCCATTACGTTTGCCAGATGTTCCAATGCTGAGGCCATGTAGATCAGTTCGTTCATGCCTTGCCCGTTCCGTTTTAGAAATTGTTCTTTTTGCTCGCGAGGGGGAGTGCTGACTACTGACTATCCTGCCGACTACGCCAAGTGCTTAAGGATGGGTCGGTGATGCATTTGGGATATGTCATATCCCAAAAAGCAGGATCCTGTCCAATCAATGGGGAGCCACGGATATGCTTTAGTGCCGCATATGAAATAGGTTCCATTGTAGGCTGTAAAATCATCAGCTGATGTCATCCAGGGGATTGTATTGGTAGGTTGCACCTACTTTGCCCCATTAACTTTCCTTTCCCTGATTTATTAAAACATATGGAACCTTGAACATTATACTGAGTGGACAGTGAGGGAGGGTGGAGTTAAGGCATGATTATAGGTAGGTTGATACGAAGCTGAAAATTTAGTCATGTCATAGCCAGCAGATTTCCATATTTTCATATTCCCCCTATCTCCCCTGATTCCTGTTTGGTTTTGTCGTAAAATCCATTCAACTGTTTCTGCGGTATGAAGGGGGAGAGATTGGAGAGGTATTCCTTCCCTTGAATGGACAGGAATGTGGGTGCAAACCCAACACTTGCTAATATTCAATTTCTTGGCGTAAAGATATGACATATGTGAATAGGTATTGGAAGGCAGGTCTCGTTTAGTTCGTTTTTTTTACTACCGAGTGGCCATCATGGCTAAGTAGTCCAGAAAGTCCAAAAATTATACTGAAGATCTTCATCCTGTGTTCTCGTCTGGGTTGGAGACTATCTTCTTGCAATCGGATAGATGTATCCAACTTGAACGTCCTTCAAGTTTGACCGAAGTTGGTGTCGTCAGTAGTACGAGGAAGGGTCCGCTCCAGCGTTGTCCTAGTTTCTTTCTGTCCCAGTTTTTTTTACCAACACGAGGTCTCCGGGTTTGACCACTGGATATCGAGGGACGGCTGTCCCTGTCATTACTGGTAGATGTACCTGTTTTACCTGTGAGTGAAGAAACTTCAAAGAAAGTGTTAATTGCATTCAAATAGTTCTGCATTTGTTCCCCCATCACATGGAGGTCTACTCCCTCTAGGGGTTTTTTCATGGGCATCCCAGGGAGTCCTCATTGGCCGACCATAGACTATCTCTGCAGCTGACAGTCCGGTCCGCGAATGGGGAGTCAC
This sequence comes from Scyliorhinus canicula, assembly GCF_902713615.1. Classification (NCBI taxonomy): domain Eukaryota; kingdom Metazoa; phylum Chordata; class Chondrichthyes; order Carcharhiniformes; family Scyliorhinidae; genus Scyliorhinus; species Scyliorhinus canicula. The sequence goes on from NC_052173.1 coordinate 17,608,438, forward strand.
TCGCATGTGAAACAGTGCCAAGGGTAATACTTTTAGCCAATTTAACCCAGTTTCTTCAGTTAATTTAGATAATTTTTCTTTTAAAGTCCCGTTGGCTCTTTCCAGAATTCCTGCTGCCTGCGGGTGATACGCGCAGTGCAGTTGCTGTTTAATTACAAGGGCTTTGCACAATTCAGTATTGATCCGAGCTACAAAATATGGTCCATTGTCTGAGCTCACCATTTGGGGTACCCCAAAACAAGGAATGACTTCCGTTAACAACAACTTCACTACTGTATGTGCCGTACAATTAGTGGTGGGGAAGGCTTCAATCCATTTACTAAACACATCGATTATTACTAAACAATATTTATAACACTGTGCTTTTGGAAATTCAATAAAATCAAGCTGTATACAAGCAAAAGGATCATCTGGCAAGGGGGTGGTTCCCGGAGGACCTTTAATACCTTTACTCTTATTATGTTTCATGCAAATGACGCATCGATCCAGCCGCGTTTGCGCTGCTATATTCAAATCTGGGTGCCACCAAGTTTTTAGGAGTAGATGTACCACTCCCTCCTTGCCAAGATGGGTACAAGAATGCAAATAATCAACAAGTAACGGCAATAAAGAATTCGGAATACAAACTTGACCAACTGGAGTCAGCCAGAGGTCTCGTGTCAAGGAGTGCGAACACCTCATTGACTTCCATAGTGTTCAGAATCAGAGGCGTCCCTCTGTAAATTTTGAACTTCAGCTATCTCTGGCATGCCCTTCGTCCGTAATGTAGGTACCTGGTTTAGAGCCTGATTAGCCCCACTGGGAACAATTAAAGAGGTTGATGAAGCTGCAGTTTTAGCAGCTGAATCAGCACGGGCATTTCCTAATTGAACAGGAGTGTCACCCTTCGTGTGCGCAACGCATTTAATAACTGCCAATTGACGGGGAAGCTGAATAGCATCGAGGAGATTTTTAACCCAAAGTGCATTTTGAATGGGAATTCCCACAGAGGTGAGAAAACCTCGCTGTTGCCAGAGGCGGCAGAAATAATGGGGCGATAGCCAGGGCATTTTCAGAGTAATAAAAGATAGCTTTGCTGAATCAGGTAGATCAAACTTAAGAGGAGCATTTTGAAAGGAGTACGGAGTTAATTCTTTAGTATGTACAGTAACATTCGGAATCCATTGTCTGCAAAAGTTCACTAATCCTAAAAAGGCTCGCATCTGCTTGGGCAATGTAGGAAATGGGGTCTACAGTATAGGAGTAATGCGTTCTTGAGTAAGGGAGCGATCAGTAGCACTTATTAGGACATCCAAAAATTTGACTTGTCGTTGGCCTTTATGAACTTTAGCGGGCGGGATCACATATCCCCATGAATGGAGACGGATGAGCAGCTAAAAGGTGTCACGCTGGTTAGCGATGAAATCAGGGCTGGCAAGGAGTAAGTCATCAACATATTGAATGATGGTGGAGCCACCAGGAGGTGCTAATGTCGCTAACTGGGAGTGCAATGCCTGTGAGAAAAGGGTTGGAGAATGAATGAAACCGTGTGGAAGTCGAGTCCAAGTGTATTGCGTCCCCTTAAATGTAAAGGCAAACAAATACTGTGATTCAGGGGCGAGGGGTATAGCAAAAAAGGCATGTTGCAAATCAACAAGGGTAAAAATAGTCGCTTCCGGTGGGACATTGCTAAGGATTGTCGCTGGATTTGGGACAATAGGATGTAAGGGTTCAACTATCTGATTAATAAGCCGGAGGTCTTGGACTAAACGCTATTCGGATGGTCTTCCTATCTTAGGAACTGGAAGAATCGGGGTATTACAGGGGGATTGGCACGGTATCAGAATTCCCTGTTGAAGGAACGATTGAATCATGACCGAGACTCCTTTTCAGCCTCGGGACGCAAAGGGTACTGTGAAATAGAGGGTAAGGGCATATCAGGTTTGATTCTAATAACAACTGGAGGGACATTAGTGAGACCAACTTTGTGTTTGGAGGCTGCCCATAAATCTGTGGGTACTTCAGAAGTCGTAGATTGGGTTGAATGATGATGGTGCAGTGTGCCAATGTGGACAAATGGGCGTTTAAAATATTCTAAAGTGCCTGCGGGTAGGGTTTGACTATCATTAAGGAAAGGATCAGCTTGTCCTCTTAGTGCAGCTGCCAGAAATCCCAAGGACTTGGCACTGTAGCCTTCGTTGACAGAAAGGGTCACGTGGGGTGACACAAGTCTCAACTGACGTCATAGGCTGTGGGGTAAATCGACAAGAAAGGCAGACCCTTCTTTTGTCTTGGTAAATGCTCTCCAAATCGGGCGAGCATACTGTATGATCGTAGCAAAGAGTGACATGTGGATTGGGAATATCTAAGGGAGGTGAAAAGTGTGAGGGAGCAAAATCAATCGACCACCACTGTGGAATAGTGAATAGGGGAAAGTTTCGAAGCTGGGCTTGCGGGATAGGTGATATAGTAATGCGGTTATCAAGGCTTGGGTCACTATATTCTCTCATCTGGACTCTATCGGGTGTTTTAAACAGTGGTACTCAGGGTTAACGTTAGCTGCCAGCATAGAACACAGAGCAATCAGGCGCAGGCACAGAAGTTATTAAATTCTGCAGCTGGTGACCTCGTATTTGAGACAGTTCTATAAACATACCATTATCAATGCACTGTATTACCGCTCCGAATTTGCAGTGTCTGTCTGCCTAGTATGGTCAGGTGTCGCTAGTTGAGGTACATCCTTCCTGGGAGAAGACTATGACTGGGACATATTTCAGTCAATTTTCAATATTTGCTATTTACCCGGTTTTTTTTGGAAAGAGACATTACTGGATGTTTGTTATTTCTTTTTATTTCAAATGAACTGAACCACCGCCGAGTCTATCTGGACAGCCTGAAACGATCTGAAGTTATTTTAGACAAGAATCCATTGTTAAGTTCCTAACCGTAATCTTGTTTTGACTTTGCTCCCCTTTTTTTTCATTTTGGGAGATTTGTCATCCTCAGATATTCTGAACAAAAACTAATGGAGTGTTTTAGCAACTTTCTAATCAAGGTGGATAGCCTAACTTGGTTCTTTTCATATGCGCATTCCGTTTTCAAGACCTGTCAATTCTATACTCAATTTTAATTCTTTATCCTGCCAGCTGGCTAACAAGGAAGCATCCTTCAATTTTGGACAATATTCCCTCCATCGAGCAACTAACTTTTTAGCAGTTGACTCCCTATTATTTTCCTAAATCACTTGTTGAGCTTCTATTACTGTTGATAGGTCCTTTAGTTGTTCACACATCGTTTGCAGTACGCTGCCATTTTAAAAAGTTGTATCTAAAGTTTTACCCATTGCAAACTTTGTCTGATGCCAGATGGTCCTTCCGATTACAATTTTAACAATTGATTAAGGAAATTACGTGTGTGATGTTTTATGTCAGGGTCCGCACGCTTTTTGCCCTGTTTGTGTTATTAAGCAGAGTTATCCGCATCTGCAGGAGATTATAATTTAAATCACGGAGTAATCGTGCTCCATGCAAACCAATTAACAGCTCGAAGGTGACACTGTAAAGATTCTATGCCACCCGCCTTACAAAGTTAACGGGAACCTTTTATTGCGAAGGTTTCAGGTAATAACAAGGACCATGTTGGCATCGATATCTCTTTACCTCTTTCAAATAATCACAGCTTGAAACATAATTTTTAAAGTCAAAGTCTGAAAAATGAAATATGAATTCTTTCCCTCTCTCTCTTATCTATCTCTCTCCCTCTCTACATAACTCTGTCTGTCTTTGGAACTCTTGTTGCTCTTTCTCTTTATCTGTCTACCTCTCCATCTCTGCCTCTCCCTGACTCGCTCTCTTTCGCTATCTCTAACAGTTCCTGTCTCTTGTCGCTGGCTCTCTCTCTCTCCTTCAATCTCTTCCTCTGTCTCTCTTTCTCTTTCTTGGATTCAGCCCTTGTCCTTGCGGACAAATTTTGAACAAACATTTTTCATTCTCTTTCGAAAACTTTATCTGTGTTATTCCATTTAAGTCAATTTGCACTGATTAATCTTAGAGGCATTAGCTATTCTTTGAGAAGTATTTTTTTTGTCAATTCAGAAAAGACCAACTGTCTGCTGAAATGGTTAATGTTTCCTGCAGAATCTAAGGGGCGGAGAACTTGGCGTGATGCCATTTACGTCTTTTCACGCAATCTAAAAATTATTCATTTTTCAATTACTCTTATTCGTAAAGTTACTTTCTTTTAAACTGATATAGTGTGAACTGAACAACTTTGGAACATTTTGGGAAGCTTGGGAACATTTGCAAGAGGAAATATGAATGTTTTGCCAATAGTTTAAAAACAATTCGAGTACGCATTTTGTTGTCCTTCATAAGAACCACTTGTTATCATAATAAGGCCAGTACAACATTCCAAGCAGTAGTTAGTTAACATCATCTGATCATCTAAATTTCATGCAAAAGAAATGTTAAAATCCAGTCATTATTCCCAGCATGCTTCTAAATTGGTAACTTATTAACTTCACTTCTATAATTTCCTTATTGTGGATCTTTTAATCAACACCTTTTAGTCAATTATCATGTTTTCCGTAGAGAAAGGTTGTTCGATATTTACGGCTTGCGTCTGTGACCGAGTGCGTGTCGCTAAGGGGGATACGTTAGCAGGAGTTTCATTGGCAGTGGGATCAGAAGTGGGAGTCAGGACTTAGGACAGTGGAATTGCAAGATCGGGGAGCACAAAATGAGGGTGGGGTCCAGGGTTCAAATTCTCCTCGTCTTCCGTATTGCTTGAATAGGGGAACATCGGCATGCCAGAGCAACTGGGAGGATCCTCCTTTCCTATAATCTTATGAGCTAGCCCTATTTGTCTGGTGAGAGGAGGTTTCTTATTGCCGAATTGCTTTTTATCATTTTGACTGTTTTCCATACCAAAGCTCACATTACAATTTTAAAGTCTCCCAATTTTTCGCTTTACCGTTCACACACTCATTAATATCTCTTTTGCGGGCGTTATCTTTCCAACTCATTGTGATTGTTCGTTGCGTTAAGTGGACTGTTTTTTTTTCCACTGTAAAATTAAACAATTTGAAACCGGCATTTTTTTTTTCCAGATTGCTTTTTTTTCTGCATCAATGTTATTGTCAAAGTTCCAAGATCCCTGTGTAACCTACTGGCCAGATATCGTTACCTAATTTATTGTTTAAAGCAGCGCTGCAGCCAATCTTCGAATATTACGTTCTTGAGAAGGGGTTTCTAAACACATGAAAAATAGAGGGGAATTGCCCCTAGCTTTGTCTAAAGTTTGTCGCATAATGTCAGTAAAATGTGCCCCAGGCAAAAAAACGCTCAAACAAAATTTCTGGTACCAAATCAAATTGGAGGGTCCTTGACCCCAAAAAATTACTGACAGGGTCCCTGACCCGAAAAAAATTACTGAGAGGGTCCCTGACCCCAAAACTTAATCAAAGGGTCCCTGACCCAAATTTATTGACAGCCTGTATAAATCTGATGCGGATGAAAAACGAGATCAACAAGGTCCCTGACCTGCTGCTAATTACACAAAAGAAATGTACTCACAGTCAAATTTAGATTCGAGAACCGTCACCTGTTTAGTTACTTCCGACAGGGATGAGGGGTCGCAGCACAGATCCGAGAGAGAGAGAGACCAAGGTCAATCTTACCTTGTGCCGGCGTCCGTCTCTTTACTCCGGTCATGGCTTTGATCACTTTTTCTCAGTCCCTCATGGAAGCTCACTTCAGGATATTGGATTTTTTCTCGCAGCGCCAAATGTTGTATTTTATATTTTCCCCGCGTCTTGACTGTGATAGAGAAATTCAAACAGCATTCATTAGATAAGCAAAACTGAACTTTATTCACTAATTAGAACTGCTAGCAGAAAATGGCTGATACTTGGAGTCGGAAGGCAGTCAATTACAAACTGCGGAGTCCGTCCCAAGTCTGCGATAGTACAGAAAAGAAGGCGATTCTTATACATTATAGGATCAAGATAACATGAATACAGCTTGGTCAGGAATTTGATTGAAAGTAAAACATAAGTAATAATCGTTACAATGGCGTCACCTTCTGACCTTTAGGGGACTTGAGTTTCATATCATTATCTTGTCTTTGTTTTAAGAAAGGGAAGAAGTTGTTTAGGAACAGGAAGAAATAGTTGTTCAGCTTGTTATGTATTAAGACTACTTCTAGCTCCAAGCCTTATCTAGACTCTCAGAGTCACCCAGTTCCCAAGACATGCTGACCTCGGCTGTCTCTGTATTCTGGGCCTTAGGTTATATGAAAATCAGTTTAAATTCACTTGTACCAAGAAGACTTGACTAGTTTTCCCATCATGCCATTATTTGCTTCACACAATACCACACTGGCACTGCGTTTCTGTGCTTTCCATTTTTGAACTCCATTTTCCCAATCCGTTGTCTTAACTTCCTCCCCTGAATGCTGTACATTCAACCAATGTTTATACTTTCCAGTGGCCTTCCCTGCTCTACTAATAACAATTGTATCCTTCCATTGACTAGACCCTTCAGGCAAGTATGTCACTTTTGAACCAACCTTTGGCAGTTGCCCTTTCGGAAAAATGGCCTGATCTAATTTATCAGAAGTGTCGTGTTCCTCTACAGAAACCCTGTCTATATCAGTTAACTGGTCCTCATAGTTCTGGAACACGTGCGTACCAGATGACTCTGGTTCTTCGTCTTGTCTGTCTGCTCTGTCTAAATTTGAAAATTTGTAATGTCAACCCATTATCCTTGATGAATGTACCCTAACAGTTCGATTACCATGTTGCAAAATAAGTGTTTTGCCATCTATGCCTATGATCTTCCCTAGGCCTTTCCATTCATTAGAATTGTCTCTCTTATAGTATACCATTTCTCCTTGTTGAAAAACGGCATCTGATGGCCGTACATTATGTCTTAAAGCTCTGCAAATTCTTTCAGAGACTTCTGCTTCCAAAAAAGCTTTTCTACTGCTATGTAACGCGTTTAAATGTTCAGCAAAACCTGAGCTAGTTGTAGTCCCTTCCCAAACTGGAGGCTGGTCATCCAAAATGGAGGGAATTTTAGGATTTCTACCAAACACTAATTGATAAGGACTATAGCCCCCAACCATCTGCAATGAATTCTTTGCATGTACCGCCCATGCTAAAGCTGAATTTAGCGTGCAGTTTGGTCGATCTCCCAAAATTTTCCGAAGCATGTCATCGATAACAGCATGATTTATTTCGCAGACACCATTACTAAACGGGCTTTCGGCAGCCGTGTTCATAACTCTGATATTCATGTTTTCACACATATCCCTAAACTCATCATTAGCAAATTCTCCCCCATTGTCCGTAAAGAATTTTGCTGGTGGACCCATTCCTGTCCCAATCCATTTTTCCACAATTTTGTCTAAAATTACTCTCTTTTCTTTACTTCGTACAATCGTTGATTGACTAAATCTGGTAGCTAAATCTACAAAATGCAAAATAAATATATTATTTGCTTTATCCCAGATCTTAAGGTCCATGGCCACAATGTCATTAAAATCCCTGGCCAAAGGCAGGGTTACTATCGGACGTGCTGGTGTCCTTCTGTACTTCCTGCAAACTTCACAGCGATCACTAACCTGTTCTATCAGCTTAGAATAGTCATCATCCCTTACCCCTGCATCCTTTAATAAATATTTCAGCCTCTGAGGAGACGGATGTGCAAATTGCCTATGCAGTTTTACTACAATAAGCTTTTTACCAGCTAAAGTCGCATTATCAACTGTCATTAATACATCCTTAACCACTCTACTTGAAACATTATTTGTCAATAATGGAATACAATAATGTCCCGACTGTGTAAATTGTAAATCCACCGTCTTTCCAAAAACTGTTGCCTTATCCTGTTCCATATCCAGCTTCATGTGTGCTTTCTTCATCGACGGTCTGCTCAGAAGCAAAGGTATCTCACTTGATACAACATCCTTGCTAATAAAATGATTCACTCCAGCAATATTGCAAGGGATCACCACTCTTTTCAGTGACTTCAGAGTATTATCATCCCCAAACCTGAAACTTGTGGAGCTTTTAAATTCCTTAACCTTGTTACGATTTTCAGCATCCAATGAGTTCAGATAACATTTTAACCAGTCAATCCCACACACAGTAGATGTGCAGCCACTGCCCAATACAGCACAGTTAAAAGATTCTGCAACCAACACCCTCATTACAGGCGTAAAACAGCTTGTTAACAGGACAATGCCTTCTTTCTGGTCACTATCTTTTTCCTCTTCTGACTCTTCCGTGTCATGTGTCGCTTCAAATACTCTATCGTAACGAGTTGGACAGTTGAAAGCATAATGGTATTGAGAGTCACATCGAAAACATCGATTTATCATGCCCTGTGCATTTCTGGGGTTCATCCTCCTATTGTAGGTTCTAACTGGGTTTCTGTCTTCATAATTTTCTTGTCTCGGTCTTCTTTTATAGTCTTGACGCCTGTTCGTAGCCATACGATTTCGCCATCCTGTTAGTAGTGTATCTTCCATATTCTGCCTTATAGCAGGCTGACCTATTTGGGTCATCAGAGCCATTGGAATCGAATGTTTCCCCAAAAATTTTTTTAAAGCTGCTGTCATCTGTTCGAATAAGGTATCGTTATCCGTAAACTGAACTCCTGTCAAAACCAGGAGCCTATCCATGTTGCTCACTCTAGCACAGTCAAGTAATTTAAAGGCCAATACAGACTGTGGAAATTCCAGCCTGTGTTTCTGCAGATTTTTATATAGTCTGCCAAATTCCATTATATAGTCTTCCATAGATAAATCCTCCATTTTCCGGAACTTATCAAAATCCGACCATTCTTCATGCGCACTTAACAAGTCATCTTTCTAATAAATCTTGTCCATATAAAGTAATAAAGTCGCCAGACCTTCTTCTGAGTCTAACACTTCCAACTCCAGCTCCGAAAGCACTTTGTTTTGGATTTTACTGCCATATGGTAAAGAAAGAGCCAATACCATACCTTGTTTTCTCTTTCCTAAAGCAGTCACCTTAGTCCATATAACTACCGCACTTCTCCATTGGTCGTATGATTCCCTTTCAGAAAATAGGGGAGGATAATCATAACCAGCCATCTTTGTCCTGGGTTCAGCCATGTTTCCCTTTTTTTTTCACTCCTTGGTTTGATCTGGAAAAATTGTATCTTTCAACCCTTCACATTTACACAGCAACCATTCTCTGCTACCATTGTTAATCTGCACTAGATGCTGTGGTATGAAGAGGCAAGAGTTCAGCTCCTTTTTCACCAACACACCTTTAATGGTTCAAACTCACTCTGCACAGAACTCTACGGATCATCACAAGCTCCAGAGTCCACCTGAAGCCCCTTTACATATCAGTGTCAATCATTGAACACTTAACATAAATGAGACAATCATTGAACACTTAACATAAATGAGACAACTAATTGGAATGTCTCTTAACCCATTACTTAACAGTGGTGGTTGGATATCAATCATCCCAACTCCAGGACATCACTGCAGGAGTTCCTGAGGGTAGTGTCCTAGGCCCAACCATCTTCAGCTGCTTCATCAATGACTTCCCTTCCATCATAAGTCAGAAGTGGGGATGCAGCAGTCTCCCTGCAAAACAGATATACCACTTTGGATACTGTTGAGGGAGATGGCTCACCAGGGGAAGGCAGCAGCAGCCAGGTTCATGGTACCGTGGCTGCCTCTATTGCGCAGCAGGGCAGGAAGAAGAATGGCAGGGCTATAGTGATAGGGGACTCAATCGCAGGCGGTTCTGCGAAGACTCCAATCAAGACTCCAGGATGGTATGTTGCCTCCCTGGTGCAAGGGTCAAGGATGTCTCAGAGCGGCTGCAGGACATTCGGGGGGGGGGGGGGGGGGGGGGGGAGTGGGGGGGGGGGGGGGGCGGTGAACAGCCAGCTGTTGTGGTGCACATAGGCACCAACGATATAGTTAAAAAATGGGACGAGGTCCTACAAGCTGAATTCAGGGAGTTAGGAGTTATACTAAAAAGTAGGACCTCAAAGGTAGTAATCTCTGGATTGCTACCTGTGCCACGAGCTAGTCAGAGTAGGAAAGTCAGGATAGATAGGATGAATGTGTGGCTCAAGAGATGGTGCAAGAGGGAGGGATTCCAATTCCTGGGGCATCTTGGGGAGGTGGGACCAGTACAAACCGGACGGTCTACACCTGGGCAGGACTGGAACTGATGTCCTAGGGGGGATGTTTGCTAGAGCTGTTGGGGAGGGTTTAAATTAATGTGGCAGGGGGATGTGAACCAATGCAGGAAGTCGGAAGGTAGTAAAACAGGGACAGAAACAAAAGGCAGTAAGGGGGAAAGTGTAAGGCAGAGAAGCCATAGTCAAAAATCAAAAAGGGCGATAGTGCAAGGTACAGTGACTGAGGGGAGCTCAGTGAATAGGCCCAGTAATACTAAAAGGAATAACACGGGAAGTAAAAATGTAAATGGTAAGCGATGCTGCAGGTTGTTACATGAAGATATGGATTCAACGACAAGGAAAATTAGGAGAAAAGTTAAGAGGAAATATAACCTAGGAGAGGGTACTGATCGAGGTGTTAAGATTCAAAACAGAAGTACAAAAGCCAATATATGTGTACTTTACCTGAATGCTCGTAGTATTCGGAATAAGGTAAATGAGTTGATGATGCAAATCATCGTGAATGACTTTGATTTAGTGGCCATTACTGAAACATTGTTAAAGGATGGTCAAAACTGGGAGTTAAATATCCGAGGGTATCAAACTATTTGGAAGGACAGAATGGATGGTAAGGGAGGTGGTGGAGCTCTGTTATTTAAGGATGACATCCCGGCAATAGTAAGGGATGATATCGGTGCTATGGAGGATAAGGTTGAATCCTTTTGGGTGGAAATCAGGAATAGTAAGGCGAAAAAGTCACTGATAGGCGTAGTCTATAGGCCACCAGATAGTAACATTATGGTGGGGCAGGCAATAAACAAAGAAATAACTTTACATGTAGAAATGGTACAACAGTTATCATGGGGGATTTTAATCTACATGTAGATTGGTTTAACCAGGTCAGTCAAGGCAGCCTTGAGGAGGAGTTTATAGAATGTATCCGTGATAGTTTCCTAGAACAATATGAAATGGAACCTACGAGGGAACAAGCGGTCCTAGATCTGCTCCTGTGTAATGAGACAGGATTGATTAATAATCTCATAGTTAGGGATCCTCTCGGAAGGAGCGATCACAATACGGAGGAATTTAAAGTACAGATGGAGGGTGAGAAGGGAAAATCAAACACTAGTGTTTTGTGCTTAAACAAAGGAGATTGCAATGGGATGAGAGAAGAGCTAGCTAAGGTAGACTGGGAGCAAAGACTTTATGGTGAAACAGTTGAGGAACAGTGGAGAACCTTCCAAGCAATTTTTCACAGTGCTCAGCAAAGGTTTATACCAACAAAAAGGAAGGACGGTAGAAAGGGGGAAAATCGACCGTGGATATCTAAGGAAATAAGGGAGAGAATCAATTTGAAGGAAAAAGCATAAAAAGTGGCAAAGATTAGTGGGAGACTGGAGGACTGGGAAATCTTTAAGGGGCAACAGAAAGCTACTAAAAAAGCTATAAAGAAGAGTAAGATAGATTATGAGAGTAAACTTGCTCAGAATATAAAAACAGATAGTAAAAGTTTCTACAAATATATAAAACATAAAAGAGTGGCTAAGGTCAATATTGGTCCTTTAGAGGATGAGAAGGGAGATTTAATCATGGGAGATGAGGAAATGGCTGAGGAACTGAACAGGTTTTTTGGGTCGGTCTTCACAGTGGAAGACACAAATAACATGCCAGTGACTGATAGAAATGAGGCTATGACAAGTGAGGGCCTTGAGATGATTGCTATCACTAAGAAGATAATGATGGGCAAGCTATTAGGGCTAAAGGTAGACAAGTCTCCTTGCCCTGATGGAATGCATCCCAGAGTGCTAAAAGAGATGGCTAGGGAAATTGCAAATGCACTAGTGATAATTTACCAAAATTCACTAGACTCTGGGGTGGTTCCGGCGGATTGGAAATTAGCAAACGTGACACCACTGTTTAAAAAAGGAGGTAGGCAGAGAGTGGGTAATTATAGGCAAGTGAGCTTAACTTCGGTATTAGGGAAGATGCTGGAATCTATCATCAAGGAAGAAATAGCGAGGCACCTGGATGGAAGTTGTCCCATTGGGCAAATGCAGCATGGGTTCATAAAGGACATGCCTAACTAATTTAGTGGAATTTTTTGAGGACATTACCAGTGCGTTAGATAAGGGGGAGCCAATGGATGTGGTATATCTGGATTTCCAGAAAGCCTTTGACAAGGTGCCACACAAAAGGTTGCTGCATAAGATAAAGATGTATGGCATTAAGAGTAAAGTAGGAGCATGGATAGAGGATTGGTTAGAACATAGAACATAGAACATAGAACAGTACAGCACAGAACAGGCCCTTCGGCCCTCGATGTTGTGCCGAACAATGATCACCCTACTTAAACCCACGTAACCCGTATACCCGTAACCCAACAATCCCCCCATTAACCTTACACTACGGGCAATTTAGCATGGCCAATCCACCTAACCCGCACATCTTTGGACTGTGGGAGGAAACCGGAGCACCCGGAGGAAACCCACGCACACACGGGGAGGACGTGCAGACTCCACACAGACAGTGACCCAGCCGGGAATCGAACCTGGGACCCTGGAGCTGTGAAGCATTGATGCTAACCACCATGCTACCGTGAGGCCCCTTGCCGTGAGGTTCATTAATAGAAAGCAAAGAGTGGGGATTAATGGGTGTTTCTCTGGTTGGCAATCAGTAGCTAGTGGTGTCCCTCAGGGATCAGTGTTAGGCCCACAATTGTTCACAATTTACATAGATGATTTGGAGTTGGGGACCAAGGGCAATGTGTCCAAGTTTGCAGACGACACTAAGATGAGTGGTAAAGCGAAAAGTGCAGAGGATACTGGAAGTCTGCAGAGGGATTTGGATAGGTTAAGTGAATGGGCTAGGGTCTGGCTGATGGGGTACAATGTTGACAAATGTGAGGTTATCCATTTTTGTAGGAATAACAGCAAAAGGGATTATTAGTTAAATGATAAAATATTAAAACATGCTGCTGTGCAGAGAGACCTGGGTGTGCGAGTGCATGAGTCGCAAAAAGTTGGTTTACTGGTGCAACAGGTGATTAAGAAGGCAAATGGAATTTTGTCCTTCATTGCTAGAGGGATGGAGTTTAAGACTAGGGAGGTTATGTTGCAATTGTATAAGGTGTTAATGCGGCCACACCTGGAGTATTGTGTTCAGTTTTGGTCTCCTTACCTGAGAAAGGACGTACTGGCGCTGGAGGGTGTGCAGAGGAGATTCACTAGGTTAATCCCAGAGCTGAAGGGGTTGGATTACGAGGAGAGGTTGAGTAGACTGGGACTGTACTCATTGGAATTTAGAAGGATGAGGGGGGATCTTATGGAAACATACAAAATTATGAAGGGAATAGATAGGATAGATGTGGGCAGGTTCTTTCCACTGGCGGGTGAAAGCAGAACTAGGGGGCATAGCCTCAAAATAAGGGGAAGTAGATTTAGGACTGAGTTTAGGAGGAACTTCTTCACCCAAAGGGTTGTGAATCTATGGAATTCCTTGCCCAGTGAAGCAGTAGAGGCTCCTTCATTAAATGTTTTTAAGATAGAGATAGATAGTTTTTTGAAGAATAAAGGGATTAAGGGTTGAGGTGTTCGGGCAGAAAAGTGGAGCTGAGTCCACAAAAGATCAGCCATGATCTCATTGAATGGCGGAGCAGGCTCGAGGGGCCAGATGGCCTATTCCTGCTCCTAGTTCTCATGTTCTTATATTTGCAGATGACTTCACAACGTTCAGCACCATTTGCGACTCCTCAGATAATGAAGCAGTCCATGTCCAAATGCAACAAGATCTGGACAATATCCAGGCTTGGGCTGACAAGTGGCAAGTTACATTTGCGCCACACAAATGCCAGGCAATAACCATCTCCTACAAGAGAGGATCTAACCATTGCCCCTTGACATTCAATGACATTACCATCGCTGAATCCCCCACAATCAACATCCTGGGGGTTACCATTGATCAGAAACTGAACTGGACTAGCCACATTAATATTGTGGTGACCAGGGCAGGTCAAAGGCTAGGAATTCTATGGCGAATAACTCAACTCCTGACCGCCCAAAGCCTGTCCACCATCTACAAGGCACAAGTCAGGAGTGTAATGGAATACTCTCCACTTGCCTGGATGAGTGCAGCTCCAACAACACTCAAGAGGTTCAACACCATCCAAGACAAAGCAGCCGCTTGATTGCTCCGCCTTCGACAAACATTCAAACCCTCCAGCAGCACGAACAGTGGCAGCCGTGTGTACCATCTACAAGATGCACTGCAGCAACTCACCAAGGTTTCTTAGACAACACCTTCTAAAGCCATGGCCACTACCATCTGGAAGGACAAGAGCAGCAGATACCTGGGAACCCCACCAGCTGGAGGTTCCCCTCCGACTCACTCACCACCCTGACTTGGAAATATATCGGCTGTTCCTTCAATGTTTCTGGGGTCAACATCCTGGAATTCCCTTCCTAACAGCACAGGGGATGTACCTACACCTAATAGCTGATATTTTAAAAATTATTCTCCAGCGGTTTCTTTTCCTTCCAAACTCTGCAGATCACTGTATTTAACTGCCAGCCTTTTTTTTGAAGTGCAGTGCAAATCCAATGTGCGGTTCAGGTGAAAATTAAAGTTTCCTTACTTTATTTTCACTTTTGGAGTTATAATATCCCACACGGGACTTACAGTGTGGGAACGATTGTCTTCGCTGTGACCCTCGTGGAGTACGAGCTCTCCCGCTTTTATACCATTGTATAAAAGGTCAGCCAGTAAGGCACTGACCAGAAGAGGAAACCAGTAAGGATCCACTGGGCAGTGTATATACCGTATTGTAAATAAATCTAAGTTCTTTAGTTTACTTGATGTGGACTCCTCGTGTCCTTACTAAACTGGCGACGAAGAGTAAACTGGTCTGCTGTCGATGCTTTGACCTACTCGGCTGAGCCACCTCCCCGGTTTTCTGGACCTAATTATTTTGCCATGCTCGGTTTGGGTGATTAGATGCATTTGACGCAAGTGTTGAAGACTTGAATCATTGCGCAGAAAGGATGAGTTACTTCTTCCGGGCCAACAACATCACGGAGACCAAGCGCCAGACAGTCATACTGTTGATGGCCTGCGGAGCGTATACATTCGGGGTGATCCGGAATCTCACATACCCAGCAGCGCCATATACCATTCGCTCAATCAACCCGTGGCACTTGTGGCGCAGAACTTTAACCCGGGGTCCGTTATTGATCGTTCAAAGGTGTTAGTTTAATATGATGGAGAGGTCTATCAGTGAGTCGGTTCATATCACAGCTATGGAAGGTAGTCGAGTTTTAAGAGTATGGAACTGCTTGGTATATGCTCCACCATCATTTTGTCTGCAATATAAATGATATGGAAACACAAAGAATTTGGGGCGAAACCTCCCTGAGTTTTCAACAGTTGTCACATATCTCTTTATCCCGAGAAAGCACGGAACGCGGCGTGCACTAGATATACAGGATGAAGGTGAACGTTCTGGGGCCTCGCCCCTCACATGATACCCCATGGCCTGGACCGACTGCTGTGGCGACCCCTGCCTCTGAGCGAAGTGCCGGCCGTCGAGACATGGGACTCAGCTGAAGACAATTTTGGTCTGTGTGCGACGTGTGGGCGCCCGTCTAAGCATACTCACAGGGAGCAAGAGGACTCCAGGCACCCCGATTGAGGTAGTCATCAGCCCCGGGGCGGGGTCTTGCATCTGGGTGACCCAGAAGAGGCCAAGGATGAGGCTGAGATGCAGAACTGTTTGGCAGCGCACCATGTGGTTCCTATTCGTGTCCCGGTACAGGTGAATGGCCATATGTTTCAAATGGAGTTGAATATGGGAGCTGCCGTTTCTGTGGTGGCCCTTCACCGACCAGGAGGAACCCAGTAAGGATCTACCGGGCAATATATATACGTATTGTAAATAAATCAAAATTCTTTATTTTACTCTGTGTGAACTCCCCGTGTCCACATTAAAGGAGTGGCAGTACACAGGGGTCCATCTCCCTTGTCACCAGCTTGTTATGTTTTTGGTCCTGCTATGTTTCAAGATCAATCAGTGCACAAGCAGACACAGGGGGTGATCGACATTGCAATTGTTATTTATTGCTGTTGCAGCCGAACTAATGAGAAAACATGGATCCCACAATGCACTGACTTGCAAAGTACGGCAAGCCAGTCAAAACATACAATACATAACATTCTCCAAGTCACTCACCATCCTGACTTGGAAATATATCGGCCGTTCCTTCACTGTCGCTGGGTCACAATCCTGGAACTCCCTCCCTAACAGCACAGTGGGTGTACCTACACCACAGGAATTGCAGCGGTTCAAGAAGGCGGCTCACCACCACCTTCTCAAGGGGCAATTAGGGTTGATTATTAAATGCAGACCTAGCAAGTGAAGCCCACATATCTTGAATGATTAAAAGAAAAATTAAGATTGCTGGACAAAAGCAAGGCAGGAGCAACAAGGTTTCAGCCCTGCCATTTGTCACATCTTGAGTCATGGTGAAGGCAGATGGTAGTTCCATGCACTTCATGCCCGACTGGATACTGGCAACAAATTCTCCTCTTGATGGCGACCTAGCAGCTAATTTATATCTTAGAACTGGGAAGGGAAATCAGGTTGTATCTCTCACTGTCAGCTGGCGCATCCTAGCATCTGCAAGCAGGAAGTTTAAAATAACTGTTTTTGGATCCCACTTGAATATCCTCCCCCTCCTCCAACACTCCACGGCCAAGTCCATCCAGATGTACAGCTCAGACAAGGAAATTTGGGATTGGTGTGAACTTTAGCTATATTTGTTGTGACTGGTTGTCAGTCTTGGGGAAAGTTATAATAACAGTCCTTGCATGTGAAAATTGGACATATGATTCAATAGTGGCCATTTTATTCTAACGCCCAAAGTCAGAAATTTTTTTTTTAGAAAATATTTTATTACAGTGTGGAAGGGAAATTAATCAGTTGCCCACTTAGAAGCATGCTGGGAAATGCTTGAAAGGACGACACAAAGTATTATGACATGGGCACAAATGCTGGGAATAATGATACCACCATTAGGAATAGCCACTGATGCATATGAACTACGCGAACTGCGAGATATCCTGGAGCAGGTAGCTAATAATACTGCAGAAGCTGTTAACCCGATAGCAACTGAGATGGTTGCTATAAGAGTGGTTGCCCTGCAGAATAGAATGGCCCTTGATTTCTTGTTAGCTGTAAAGGGAGGTACTTGTGCCCTGATTGGAAGTGAGTTGCACATACATCCCTGATAACTCAGAGAAAATAGATAATCTGGTGGATCACATTCGTCGAGACAGAACAAGATTGCATGAAAATGAGGGACGGAACTTTGGCTTCGGTTGGTTAGGATCGTTAGGACAGAGGATTGTATTCTGGATTATAATCTCCATTGTAATCTTGATTGTCGCATGGTTACTGTTTAAATGAAATGTTGCAAAAGAATTTTTATTGCACGAGCACGGGAACAGCCCTAGCCACCTTGCCTCCTTGGTACCAGGCACATAACATGCAGGGAACTGTTATACGTCCGTTCTCCTTACATTATAAACCACGGGCGAGATTCTTTGCAAATGCGAAGAATCGTAAAGGCTGCCGTGGGACAGGCCGTTACCCACGGCAGCCTCCGCGCCCACTTCCGGGACCCGATTCTCCCCCCCGGGCGGGGCTAGGAGCGGGGCCCCGGGTGTCACGCCGGCGCGGCCTTGACGACGGTCGTCAAGGCCGCACGCCAAGCGTCACGCCGGCTGACGCGCACGGTGACGTCAGCCGCGCATGCGCAGGTTGGACAACGCCAACCCGCGCATGCGCGGTTGGCGTCTTTTCCCTCAGCCGCCCCGCAAGACGTGGCGGCTTAATCTTGCAGGGCGGCGGAGGGAAAATAGTGCGTCCGTTACGGACGCAAAGCCCGCGATCGGTGCCCACCGATCGCGGGCCTATGCCCCCTTTGGCACGGCCGTGCCAATCGGGCACCCAGATTCCCCAAACGGGCATCTGGCGTCCGTTTCACAATGGCAGCGAGCAGGTGTGTTTGCTGCCGTGTTGAAACGGGCGTGAAGGCCCGGCCGCTCGGCCTCGGAGAATCGCCGGTCAACATAAAAAACGGCGAGCGGCGATTCGTGGTGTGGGGTGGGCGTGGGGGGGAGAACATCGGGAGGGCGTGAAAAATGTTGGGAGGCCCTCCCGCTATTCTCCCACCCAGCGTGGGGGGCGGAGAATCGCGCCCCACCCTTCTCTACGGACGACACGATAATTTTCTTAAAGATGTTGATCAAGAGATCAACAAGGAGGGAATTGTGGAAGGGAAATTAATGAGTTGCCCACTTAGAAGCATGCTGGGAAATGCTTGACTACAGTTCAACACTGCTTTTGAATGAGAATAAGTAGGTCAGTTAATGTAAACAAAATACTGCTGAGTATTTTGGTTTTGGCCTTATTATGATAACACATTGTCCTGCGAAAGATAACAAAATGTGTACTCGAGTTGTTTTTAGCCAAGGGCAAGAACATACGCATTACGTATTTCATCTTACATACTTTCCAAGGTCTATTTAATATAAACATGGCTGTTTACTTCAAGCTGTTATTTCAGACTATAAAGATATGGGGCGCGATTCTCCGCAAAGGCGGAGAGTCGTGAAGGCTGCCATGAAAACAGCCATGTTTCACGGCAGCCTCCGCGCCCCCTCCCGGGACCCGATTCTGCTCCCTGGTCGGGGCTAGCATCGCGGCCCCGTGAACTACGGCATCGCGGGCTTAACGAATTTCGCTAAGCCCGCGCGCCAAAGTTAGCGACGGCTGACGCATATGATGACGTCAGCCGCGCATGCGCGGATTGGACGACTCCAACCCGCGCATGCACCGTCCGTAATGCCCCTCAGCCGCCCCGCGGACTGATCCAGCGGGGCGGCGGAGTAACAAAGAGTGCGCGGGGTAAGTACCCGCTGCCCGAGATCGGTGGGCACTGATCGCGGGCCCATGCCGCCCTTTGGCACGGCCGTGGTGCGGCCGTGCCAAACGGTGGCATGCTTGTGCAGAACGGCACATTGGCGCCGTTTTCACGAACTTGTATAGCAGGTGTATTCAAATTCGTGAAAACGGCCGTAAAGGCCTTGGAAATCGGCCCATCGGCCAGGGGAGAAAAACGGCGAGCAGCGATTCATGTCGGGGGGTGGGCGTGGGGGGGGGGGGAGAATAGCGGGAGGGCGTCGGACCAGCGTCGCCGTAAAAATTTGCGCCGCCCGCTATTCTCCACCCCGTCGTGAGTGCGGAGAATCGCGCCCATGCTTTCTTTGCTCGAATCTCAGAGTACTGTGGAATGGCTACTTAGCCAGGCAGGCCTCTCCGCAAATATATTTGTGTCAAATAAATATCTTTTAACAAAACTCGAAGAATTTGTCTTTATTATAATTTCCACGGCATAAAGTAAAAATTACCCCCAATCCCACAATGCATATTTGCAACATTCCCTCCTACTACTTTTACAGCAAAATATAGATGGATTGGAGAGTTGGGCAGATGGAGTTCAATCCAGGCAAATGCGAGGTGATGCATTTTGGAAGATCAAATTCAAGAGCGGACTATACGGTCAATGGAAGGGTCTTGGGGAAAATTGATGTACAGAGAGATCTGGGAGTTCAGGTCCATTGTACCCTGAAGGTGGCAACGCAGGTGGATAGAGTGGTCAAGAAGGCATACAGCATGCTTGCCTTCATCGGATGGGGTATTGAGTACAAGAGTCGGCAGGCCATGTTGCAGTTGTATAGGACTTTGGTTCGGCCACAATTGGAATACTTTTTTTTTTAAAATAATTTTTATTGGAATTTTTTACAGAAAATATAAAAATATAACAACAAACAATAAAATGCAACAAACTACCCCATAACAACCGTAACACCCCCCAAACCGTATCAACACATGTATCCCATCCCCCCCACCCCCCCAACCGCAACAAGAGAACGTAACCATAAATTAAAATTAAATAAACCAAATTTAAATAAAATAAACAAACATAGTCATCGTCCCCCCCCCCCCCCCCCCCCCCACCCCCCCAGGTTGCTGCTGCTACTGTCCCCGTACCCTATCGTTGAGCCAGAAAGTCGAGGAAAGGTTGCCACCACCTGAAGAACCCTTGTACCGATCCTCTTAGGGCGAATTTGACCTTCTCTAGCTTAATGAAGCCCGCCATGTCATTGATCCAGGTCTCCACGCTTGGGGGCCTCGCATCCTTCCATTGTAGCAAGATCCTTCGCCGGGCTACTAGGGACGCAAAGGCCAGCACACCGGCCTCTTTCGCCTCCTGCACTCCCGGCTCCACCCCAACCCCAAAAATCGCGAGTTCCCATCCTGGCTTGACCCTGGATCCCACCACCCTTGACACCGTCCTCGCCACCCCTTCCAGAACTCCTCCAGTGCCAGGCATGCCCAGAACATATGGGCATGGTTCGCTGGACTCCCCGAGCACCTGACACACCTGTCTTCACCCCCAAAGAACCTACTCATCCTCGTCCCAGTCATGTGGGCCCGGTGCAGCACCTTGAATTGGATGAGGCTAAGCCGCGCACACGAGGAGGAAGAATTAACCCTCTCCAGGGCATCAGCCCATGTCCCGTCTTCAATCTGTTCCCCCAGTTCCCCCTCCCACTTAGTTTTCAGCTCCTCTACTGACGCCTCCTCCACCTCCTGCATAACCTTGTAGAAATCGGATATCTTCCCCTCTCCGACCCAGACCCCTGAAAGCACCCTGTCACTCACCCCCCTCGCGGGAAGCAAAGGGAATCCCTCCACCTGCCGCCTAGCAAATGCCTTTACCTGCAGATACCTGAACATGTTTCCCGGGGGGAACCCAAATTTCTCCTCCAACTCCCCAGGCTCGCAAACCTCCCGTCGATAAACAGGTCCCTCAGCTGTCTGATGCCCGCTCTGTGCCAACCCTGAAATCCCCCATCCATGTTCCCCGGGACGAACCTATGGTTCCCCCTTAACGGAGCCTCCATCGAGCCCCCCACTTCTCCCCTATGTCGCCTCCACTGCCCCCAAATCTTGAGGGTAGCCGCCACGACCGGACTCGTGGTATACTCCGTGGGAGGGAGCGGCCACGGCGCCGTTACCAGTGCCCCCAGGCTTGTATCCCCACAGGACGCTCTCTCCATCCGTTTCCATGCTGCCCCCTCCCCCTGCAACACCCACTTGCGCACCATCGACACGTTGGCCGCCCAGTAGTACCCCGAGAGATTGGGCAATGCCAGCCCCCCCCCCATCTCTACCCCGCTCCAAGAAGACCCTCTTCACCCTCGGGGTGCCATGCGCCCAAACAAAGCCCATGATGCTGCTGGTCACCCTTCTAAAAAAGGCCCTAGGGATAAAGATGGGCAAGCACTGGAAGAGGAACAAGAACCTCGGGAGAACCGTCATTTTGACGGACTGCACTCTACCCGCCAACGATAGCGGCACCATATCCCACCTTTTAAATTCCTCCCACCTTTTAAATTCCTCCTCCACCTGCTCCACCAGTCTGGTGAAGTTAAGCTTATGGAGAGTCCCCCAACTCCTGGCCACCTGCACCCCAAGGTATCTAAAACTCTTCACTGCCCTCCTAAAAGGGAGCCTCCCAATTCCCTCCTCTTGATCTCCCGGGTGCACTACAAATACCTCGCTCTTTCCTAAATTTAGCTTATAGCCCGAAAAGCCCCCAAATTCCGCTAACAGCTCCATCACCCCCGGCATTCCCCCCTCTGGGTCCGCCACATACAACAGCAGGTCGTCCGCATACAGCGATACCCAGTGTTCCTCCCCACCCCGCACCAGACCCCTCCATCTCCCTGACTCCCTCAACGCCATAGCCAGCGGTTCAATCGCCAGTGCAAAGAGCAAGGGGGACAGGGGGCACCCCTGCCTGGTCCCACGATAGAGCCTAAAGTACTCCGATCTCCTTCCATTTGTAACTACACTCGCCATCGGAGCCGCGTAGAGCAGCCTCACCCATTTGATGAATCCCTCCCCAAATCCAAACCGCTCCAGCACCTCCCACAGGTACCCCCACTCAACTCTATCAAACGCTTTCTCTGCGTCCAGCGCCACCACTATCTCCGCCTCCCCCTCCACTGCCGGCATCATGATAACATTTAGCAGTCTCCGCACATTCGTGTTAAACTGCCGCCCCTTGACAAATCCTGTCTGATCCTCGTGTATCACCTCTGGCACACAATCCTCTATCCTGGTAGCCAGGATCTTCGCCAGCAACTTAGCGTCTACATTGAGGAGCGAGATAGGCCTGTATAATCCACACTGCAAGGGGTCCTTATCCCGCTTTAGGATCAAAGAGATCAGTGCCCGCGACATTGTCAGGGGCAAAGCCCCCCCCCCATGCCTCATTGAAGGCTCGTACCAGCAGGGGGCCCACCAGGTCCGCATACTTTTTGTAAAATTCCACCGGGAACCCGTCCGGCCCCGGGGCCTTACCTGACTGCATTTGTCCAATCCCCCTGACTAGCTCCTCCAACTCTATCGGCGCCCCCAGCCTCTCTACCAGCTCCTCTTGAACCCTTGGGAAACATAGCCTGTTCATGAAGCTCTCCATCCCCTCTCTCCCCATCGGAGGTTCCGACCGGTACAGTTCCTCGTAGAAGTCCCTAAAGACCCCATTTACTTCTGTCCCCTTCTGCACTACATTTCCACCCCCATCCTTCACTCCACCAATTTCCCTAGCCGCATCTCGCCTGCGGAGCTGATGCGCCAACATCCTGCTCGCCTTCTCCCCACACTCATATACCACACCCTGCGACCTCCTCCACTGTGTCTCTGCCTTTCTGGTGGTCAACAAGTCAAATTTGGCCTGCAAACTGCGCCGTTCCCCCAGCAACCCTTCCTCCGGTGCCTCCGCATATCTCCTGTCCACATCCAGGGGCTCCCCCACCAGTCTCTCCCTCTCCTTCCTCTCCCTCCTTTCCCTGTGGGCCCGGATGGAGATCAGCTCCCCCCGGATCACTGCTTTCAGAGCCTCCCAGACCATCCCCACCCGGACCTCCCCCGTATCATTGGTATCCAGATACCCCTCAATACTTCTCCGAACCCTCCTACACACCTCCTCATCGGCCAGCATCCCCACATCCAGGCGCCAGAGCGGGCGCTGGTCCCGCGCCTCCCCCATCTTCAGATCAACCCAGTGCGGAGTATGGTCTGAAATCGCTATGGCCGAATACTCGGCATCCTGCACCTTCGGGATCAATCCCCTGCTCAGGATGAAAAAATCTATTCGGGAATAAACCCTATGGACATGAGAGAAAAAGGAATACTCCCGCGCTCTCGGTCTCCCAAAGCTCCAGGGATCCACCCCTCCCATCTGGTCCATGTATCCCCTCAGTACTTTGGCCGCCGCCGGTTTCCTACCCGTCCTTGAACTGGACCGGTCCAGTGTGGGATCCAGCACTGTGTTGAAATCTCCCCCCATGATCAGGCCCCCTGCCTCCAAGTCCGGGATGCGGCCCAACAAGCGCCTCATGAAGCCAGCATCATCCCAATTCGGGGCATATACATTAACCAGCACCACCTTCTCTCCCTGCAGCCTACCCTTCACCATAATATATCTGCCCTCCTTGTCCGACACCACCTCAGCCGCCTCGAACGCCACCCTCTTCCCCACCAGAATCGCCCCCCCCCCGGTTCTTCGCATCCAATCCTGAGTGATAAACCTGCCCCACCCGCCCCTTCCTCAGACGAACCTGGTCCGCCACCTTCAAGTGGGTCTCCTGGAGCATAGCCACGTCCGCCTTCAACCCCCTCAGATGAGAAAATACCCTAGTTCTCTTAACCGGCCCATTCAGCCCCCTCACGTTCCAGGTAATCAGCCGGATCAGAGGGTAACCCGCCCCCCCCTCCCCCGCCGGCTAGCCATAGCTTATCGAATGTTCGCCCCAGGCCAGCACACCCTGCCCGACCCGTTCCCCATGGCGATAATGCCTCTCCTCTACCCCCCTGGCCCACACCAGCTCCTTCCTGGTCATTCCAGCAGCAACCCGGTATCCCCCCCCCCCTCCCCCACCCAGGCTAGGACCCCTCCTAGCCGCGACGCACCCTCCATAGTACTTCCGTGAGTCAGCTGACTTCTGCTGACCCCGGCAGCTCCCGCCAAAGCCCATCCCCTCCCGGCATGGGGTCATCCCCCTCTTGTCACACCTCCTTGGCACCGCTTCAGCGCGGGAAAGAAAACCAGTAGAGGCCCCACCCCCACCTCCAGCTCCGCCCCCCCTGCCCGCAGCGCGGACAACCAGAGGAAAGCCCGCGCTTTCACGCTGCCACACCCCACCCCTCTGACGCAGTTCCCCAAAATCCAGTTTCACCCCAACCCCCAGCCCCGTACAGAAGAGAACATATAAAACACAAACCCCCAACATTCCCCACCTAACCCACAACCATACCCAACAGACAAACCCACCCGGAAACAGAGCAAAAAGAAAACCAGCATACAAAACACACATGTCGAAGTTGAAAAAGTTGAAAAAACAGCAACAGCGAAAACAGCAATGGCCATAGTGTGTCCCCAGACCCTAGTTTGAGTCCAGCTTCTCCGCCTGTACAAAGGCCCACGCCTCCTCCGGGGACTCGAAGTAGTGGTGCCGGTCCTTGTATGTCACCCACAGGCGCGCAGGCTGCAGCATTCCAAACCTGACCTGCTTGGCATGTAGCACCGCCTTCGTCCGGTTGAACCCGGCCCGCCGCTTTGCCACCTCCGCACTCCAGTCCTGGTAGATTCTCACTACCGAATTCTCCCATTTGCTGCTCCTCTCTTTCTTGGCCCAGCGCAGCACACACTCCCGGTCGCTGAATCGATGGAACCGCACCAGCACCGCCCGCGGGGGCTCATTTGCCTTGGGCCTCCTGGCCATCACTCTGTGAGCTCCCTCAAGCTCCAGGGGCAAATGGAAGGACCCCGCTCTCATCAACGAGCTCAGCATCGTGGTCACGTACGACGGGAGATCCGACCCCTCCAGCCCCTCAGCCAGGCCCAGGATCCTCAAATTCTTTCGCCTCGTGCGAACGTCCAGCTCCTCCAAGCGGTTTTGCCACTTTTTGTGAAGTGCCTCGTGCAACTCCACTTCCCCCACGAGAACCACGGCCTCCTCCTCCCGCTCAGCGGCCTGCTGCTGCAACTCCCAAATGGACGCCTCCTGGGCCGCCTGGGTCCCAAGCAGCTTGTTGGTAGTCGCATTCATGGAGTCCAGCAACTCAGCCTTCAGCTCCACAAAACAGCGCAGAAGAGAGGCTTGCTGCTCCTGCGCCCACTTCCACCAGTCCTCGGGTGTCCCGCCGGCCGCCATTTTGTCCTTCTTCCCCCGCTTTTCTAGGGGAGCTGCTGCAGCTTTTTCCTTCGTCCCACTCCGGGTGAGCACCATAAATTATGGGGAAAGCTCCTCCAGACACCTTCCCCCACCGGGATTCGTTGAAACAACGCCGTTTGGGGCCCTCAAATCGGCCCAAAAGTCCCTAAATAGCGGGAGCTGCCGAACGTGCGGCTTAGCTCCGCATAGCCGCAACCGGAAACCCACATTTGGAATACTGCGTGCAGTTCTGGTCGCCACATTACCAGAAGGATGTGGATGCTTTGGAGAGGGTGCAGAGGAGGTTCACCAGGATGTTGCCTGGTATGGAGGGTGCTAGCTATGAAGAAAGGTTGAGTAGATTAGGATTGTTTTTCGTTGTAAAGATGGAGGTTGAGGGGGAACCTGATTGAGGTCTACAAAATTATGAGAGGTATGGACAGGGTGGATAGCAACAAGCTTTTTCCAAGAGTGGGGGTGTCAGTTACAAGGGGTCACGATTTCAAGGTGAGAGGGGAAAAGTTTAAGGGAGATGTGCGTGGAAAGATTTTTTACGCAGAGGGTGGCGGGTGCCTGGAATGCTTTGCCAGCGGAGGTGGTAGGGGCGGGCACGATAGCATCATTTAAGATGCATCTAGACAGATATATGAATGGGCGGGGAACAGAGGGAAGTAGACCTTGGAAAATAGGAGACAGGCTTAGATAAAGGATCTGGATCGGCGCAGGCTGGGAGGGCCGAAGGGCCTGTTCCTGTGTTGTAATTTTCTTTGTTCTTTGTTCTACTCATCCACTCTCCTGCCCTCTGTCACTTCCCCTCCTTTCATTTTCCTCTCCGCCTCCTGTTCCACTCCCTATCCCCTCTCTCTTTACCTTTACACCTGTCTCGCCTGCTTTTCCTTTATCCTCCTATCCGACTCTTTCTCCCTCTCCTTCTCGGTCCAGATTAACTATTTCCCACTCGATTATCCTGTTTGATCTCAAGGCACTTTAAATACATTTTTAAAATCACGTTTTCATTTTTACACTGTGCATGAAATGGATGAAACGATAACAATTTACACGTTGATCTGAAGGCACTCTTTAAAATTCATTCATGACCTCGCTGGTAAGGCCAATGTTTATTGCCTAATTGCCCTGGAGAAGGTGGTGGTGGGATGAGTCACTTTGTACGGCTGCAGGCTGTGAGGCGTAGGTACACTCACACTGTTATGAGGGATTCTAGGACTTAACTGTTCTCAAGGTCTTTTGACCCATATTGGTGGCAGTGAAAGAATGGCAATATTGTTTCAAGTGAATTAGTGTTAGGGGAAGTAGATCTTTCTTATCTATTGAGGGATC
Organism: Scyliorhinus canicula; assembly: GCF_902713615.1. Classification (NCBI taxonomy): domain Eukaryota; kingdom Metazoa; phylum Chordata; class Chondrichthyes; order Carcharhiniformes; family Scyliorhinidae; genus Scyliorhinus; species Scyliorhinus canicula. The sequence continues at coordinate 17,635,272 of NC_052173.1, forward strand.
TATCCAGGCCCTTCAAATATTTTAAACCCTCAATTAAAACTCTCCTCAGCCTCCTCTGTTTCAAAGAAAACTACCCCAGCCTATTCAATCCTTCCTCAAAACTAAAGTTTTAAATTCCTGGAAAAATCCTTGTAAGTCTCCTCTGTACCATCTCTTGTCTGATCACATTCTTTCTGTAATGCAGTGACCAGAACTGTATGCAGTGCTCCAGTTGTGGCCTAATTAGTGTTTTGTCCAGTTCTTGCTCTTATATTCTTGGTTAATAAAGGCTTTCCTATGCTTTATTGAACCAACTTATTTACCTGCCCTGCCAACTTCAGGGACCTGTTCCTCCAAACTTCTCAGTATCTTACCATTTATTGTGTATTCTCTTGCCTTGTAAACTTCCCTCGCATACATTATCTCGCACTTCACCAGTTTAAATTCCATTTGCCACTGTTCCAGGACTCGTCCATGGATATCTTCCTGCAGTCTACTTCTTCACTCTCAATGACATGACCCATTTTTATTTCTTGATTTAAGAATAAATTATAAATTTAGAGTATCCAATTTTTTTTTTCCCAATTAAGGGGAATTTTAGTTTGGCCAATCCACCTACCCTGCATATCTTTGGGTTGTGAGGGTGAGACCCATGCAGACACGAGGAGAATGTGCAAACTCCACACAGACAGTGACCATGTGCCCCATTTTTATACTGTCTGCAAAATTCTCAATCATACCCACTACGTTCAAGTCCAAATTGTGGATATATACCATAAAAAGCAAGGGGCCTTGTACTGAACCACGCAAAACCCCACAGGAAATAGCTTTCCTGTCACAAAAACACCCATCAGTCATTACCCATTGCTTCCTGCCTTTGAGCCAATTTTGGATCCAACTTGCCACTTGCTCTTGCATCCTATCTGCTTTTGTTTTCTGACCAGTCTGCCATGTGGACATTATCAAAGACTTGATCAAGTTAAAAATCAAGTTGACTACATCAAATGCACCATCAGCCCTCCTTGTCACCTCCTCAAAAGATTCAATCAAGTTAATCAGATGGGACCTCCCCTTAATCAATCTATGTTGGCTATCTCTGATTAATCTGTGCATTTCTAAGAGATGATTTATAGTGTCGCTCAGAATTTCTTCTGCACCACCAAGGTTAGGCTGACTGGCCTGGAATTACTCAGTTTATCCCTTCCTATCCTTTTAAAAAAAACAGCCGTTGCTTTTTCCCGCTTGCTTCCATTCAAAGCCTGGGCGTTTATCTCTCACTATGCTTATCCCATCCAATATTTCACATTATGTCTGCATTGTCCCTCTCTTTTGTGAAGTCAGAATCAAACGTATTTATCAAGAACCCCCCCCCCCCCCCCCTACATCTTACCCGTCCACACACAGGCTACCATTTCAGCCTCTAATAGACCCTCCTTTTCTTAAATTATTATTTCATGGGATGTGGATGTCACATGCAAGTTCCCCCCTTTCATGCAAGGCCAGCATTTGTTGTCCATCCCAAATTGCCCTTGAACAGAGTGGCTTAGAGGGTCTCGAGCCATGTATGGATTTCCTTTCCAAAGGGAACTAGATGAGACTAGATTTTCAGATTTATTCATTGAATTTAAGTTCAACTGGATGCCATAGTGGGATTCAAACACCTGCCACAAAATATTAGTCTGAGCCTCAGGATCGCTGATCCTGTGACATTACCACAATGCCACAATCTCCTCTTGACTGAGGTATCCACTTTCTATTTATGTATCCTATGGAAAACATTTTTGGCTTTTCCTCAATTTCATTAGCCAACATTTTTCATGTCCTATTCGCGCTTTTCTAATTTCCGTTTTAATTTTACTCCTGCACTATCTATACTGCTCAAGGCTTTCTGCACTATTGAGCTTTCAGTGTCTGACCGAGGCTTCCCTTTTTTGCCTTCTCCCCTATCCTATATGCTTTTTGTATCAAGGAGGTTGGGAGACCCACCTTTTTTGTGGGAACAGGTTTGTTTTGACACGTCTCTATATGCTCCTTAAATCAGTCATTTTCAAACTCAGGGTCGCAACCTGCGGGTGGATCACTGGCGGGTGTCGGGAGGGTCACGGGGCCATCAGTCGCGGTGTTCCCGTTTACGGGAGGAAGCGCCTAACCGCCGTGACCGGCTTTCAAAAACGCCAGTTTTGACCGGCTTTCAGAATACGAGCCATTCCGTGCATGCGTACCCCCTCAGCAGTGCGCAGGCCTGGAGCCCAGTGAGACAGAACGCCTCCTCCTGATGTCAGTGCGCTGACCCAGGAGCAGATTATTTTTTTTAAATCACTGGAGTCTTCTCTCTAGAAGTGGCGGCAGGGAGCAGGTCATGTGCTCTGGGCGCCAGAGAGATTCCTCCATTTTGTAGCTGCCAGCAGTGCTGGTGTGAACTCTAGGGCCTCTGATGACCATTGAGAAGAAGCTGAAATCAGGAAAAAAACAATGTAAAGATGATTTCTTAGGCAAATGAAAGATTAAAACCCGCAAAATTCAAAGGTAATTGAAAAATAAACACATTTTCCCCACGTCTATGTGGGTCTCACCCCCACAGCCCAAAGATGTGCAGGATAGGTGAATTGGCCTAACCTAAATTAATTTTTTTTTAAATTGAAGACTAGGCATGGTGAGTTCGAGGATAAAGATTTTTTCAAAGGATGTAACGAGAAATTAAATAATCAGCTGAAGTCCTTAGCGGAAATGTGACATTGAATGACAAAGCAGGCGAGATTGTGAGGACCAAGCAGGCTCATCTGTCACACTCAAGATACGCAAAAATTGTGGGTCGCAAAGGTCGGCTGGTGTGGGTCTGGAAGGTCAGCCGGCATGGGTCCGGTAGGTCAATCGGCATGGGCCATGAAGGTCAGTCGGCATGGGTCCATAAGGTCGGCTTGCGTAGTCTGTGAAGGCCGGCTGCCGTGGATCATGAAGAGCACTCGATATGGGTTGTGAAAGTCGGCAGGAGTGGGTCGTGAAGGTCAGCTGGCGTGGGTTGTGAAGGTTGAATTAAGAAAATTACAGCACAGGAACAGGCCCTTCGGCCCTCCCAGCCTGTGCCGATCCAGATCCTTTATCTAAGCCCGTTGCCTATTTTCCAAGGTCTACTTCTCTCTGTTCCCCACCCGTTCATATATCTGTCCAGATGCATCTTAAATGATGCTATCGTGCCCGCCTCTACCACCTCCGCTGGCAAAGCATTCCAGGCACCCACCACCCTCTGCGTAAAAAACTTTCCACGCACATCTCCCTTAAACTTTTCCCCTCTCACCTTGAAATCGTGACCCCTTGTAACTGACACCCCCACTCTTGGAAAAAGCTTGTTGCTATCCACCCTGTCCATACCTCTCATAATTTTGTAGACCTCAATCAGGTCTCCCCTCAACCTCCGTCTTTACAATGAAAACAATCCTAATCTACTCAACCTTTCTTCATAGCTAGCATCCTCCATACCAGGCAACATCCTGGTGAACCTCTTCTGTACCCTCTCTAAAGCATTCACGTCCTTCTGTTATGTGGCGACCAGAACTGCATGCAGTATTCCAAATGTGGCCTAACCAAAGTCCGATACAACTGTAACATGACCTGCCAACTCTTGTACTCAATACCCTGTCCGATGAAGGCAAGCATGCTCTATGCCTTCTTGACCACTCTATCGACCTGCGTTGCCACCTTCAGGGTACAATGGACCTGAACTCCCAGGTCTCTCTGTACATCAATTTTCTCCAGGACTCTTCCATTGACCATATAGTCTGCTCTTGAGTTAGATCTTCTAAAATGCATCACCTCGCATTTGCCTGGATTGAACTCCATCTGCCATTTCTCTGCCCAACTCTCCAATCTATCTATATTTTGCTGTATTCTCTGACAGTCCGCCTCGCTATCTGCGACTCCACCAATCTTAGTATCATCTGCAAACTTGCTCATCAGACCACTTATACCTTCGTCCAGATCATTTATGTATATCACAAACAACAGTGGTCCGAGCACGGATCCCTGTGGAACACCACTAGTCACCTTTCTCCATTTTGAGACACTCCTTTCCACCACTACTCTCTGTCTCCTGTTGCCCAGCCAATTCTTTATCCATCTAGCTAGTACACCCTGAACCCCATACAACTTCACTTTTTCCATCAACCTGCCATGGGATACTTTATCAAATGCTTTACTGAAGTCCATGTATATGGCATCTACAGCCCTTCCCTCATCAATTAACTTTGTCACTTCCTCAAAGAATTCTATTAGGTTTGTAAGACATGACCTTCCCTGCACAAAAGAATGCTGTCTATCACTGATAAGTCTATTTTCTTCCAAATGTGAATAGATCCTATCCCTCAGTATCTTCTCCAACAGTTTGCCTACCACTGACGTCAAGCTAACAGGTCTATAATTCCCTGGATTATCCCTGCTACCCTTCTTAAACAAAGGGACAACATTAGCAATTCTCCAGTCCTCCGGGACCTCACCCGTGCTCAAGGATGCTGCAAAGATATCTGTGAATGTCAGTCGGTGTGGGTCATGAGGGCAGTCGACGTGTGTCGTGAAGGTCGGCTGGCGTGGGTTGTGAAGGTCAGTCGGCATGGGTCCGTAAGGTTGGTTGGCGTGGGTCGTGAAGCTCAGTCGCCGTGGGTTGTGAAGGTCGGCTGGCGTGGGTCGTGAAGGTCAGTCGGCATGGGTCCGTAAGGTTGGTTGGCGTGGGTCGTGAAGGTCAGTCGCCGTGGGTTGTGAAGGTCGGCTGGCGTGGGTCGTGAAGGTCAGTCGGCGTGGGTCCATAAGGTTGGTTGGCGTGGGTCGTGAAGGTCAGTCGCCGAGGGTCTGGAAGGATGGCCGATTGGTAAAAATGGGTCCAGGGCGATAAAGTTTGAAAAAAACTGCCTTAAATTCCTCCACTGATTTACGTTCAATGAGCTGTTTTCAGGCATGTCACATCTTAGTCCACGAAAACTGGCCTTTCACACTTTTACTTCGGATCTGCCTTTCTCCTTGACCAGAACTACCCTAAATCTAATTGATTTATGATCGCTGCCTTTCTACCTGTCAAACTACGTATCCAAGTGCAAGCCCGATTTAGCTGACGACAAACATTCGCTTCGCCCTTGGTGCCGCGTGCCTGCAGTGAGCAGCGTCCGCGTGAAAGCAGGGCGGCACCGCGGCGCCTGATGGCAGCTGCAGTTCCTGCTCGCGCCGTAGCTGCGGGCGGGCGGACGGCATTCAGAGTCCGAGCGGCAACGGCGTTTAGGTGGGAAGACTGCTTCATTGTCCCCCTCCTTCACACTCCAATCCCTTCCTTCATCTCCCCTTTCAAACTATTGCTCCTCCTTGACAAATACCCCTCCTCTATCCATCTTCACCTCCTTCACGCCTTCAACACCTTCTCCCTCCTTCACGCCCCCACGATTTCCTCAACCTCCTCCTTCAACCTCCCCTTCAAATGTTTTGGACGGCTCAAATTGGATTGCTGCCAAATTCGTCTTATCTTGTGTTTTGCAACAAGCTTCCACAGTTTGAAATTTGTCTTGCTTGTTTTTTCCTCCAACTCTAGTGCAATGCTTTTGAATGTTTTTTTAAATTTAGAGTATGGGGACCGCAAGGCGGCGCAGTGGTTAGCACTGCAACCTCCGGCTCTGGGTCACTGTTAGTGTCCGTGTGGAGTTTACACATTCTCCCTATGTCTGTCTGGATCTCACCCCCACAGCCCAAAGCACGATAGCACAGTGGCTAGCAGTGTGGCTTCACAGCTCCAGGGTCTCAGGTTGGATTCCCGGCTTGGGTCACTGTCTGTGCAGAGTCTACACATTCTCCCCGTGTCGGTGTGGGTTTCCTCCGGGTGCTCCGGTTTCCTCCCACAAGACCCGAAAGACGTGCAGGTTAGGTGGATTGGCCATGATAAATTGATCTTAGTGTCCAAAAGGTTAGGAGGGGCTACTGGGTTATGGGGATAGGGTGGAAGTGAGGGCTTAAGTGGGTCGGTGCAGACTTGATGGGCTGAATGGCCTCCTTCTGCACTGTATGTTCTATATAACTATATGTGCAGGATAGGTGGATTGAACACTCTTTTGAGGCCTACCCCAAATGGAAGAAAGGAAGCAAACTTCAGGACAAAGTAAAAAGGGCCAATCCTGTTAGTATTGCTCAAACATAACAAACATCAACGGACACTTGAAAACAGCAAATGGGAGTGCTATTAAAGGGGCCAATTAAGCACCCCAACCTCTTTGGTGCCCACCGGGCACGGAAGACCTCTATGGTGCCCATGGACACCGCATGTTCCCTTTCCAGGGACACACAGCTGCGAATGTAGCCGCGGAAGAGGGGCAGACAGTCAGGCCAGACGACCCCCTTGGTTGCCCGCTGCCTGGACCTACAAATGATGCGCTTCGCCAGGCCCAGGAGCAGGTTTCCAAGGAGGTCCTCTGCCTTCCCTGTCCCTCTGCACCGCATGCCCGTAGATCAGAAGCGTGGAGCTGAACTGCAAACAAAATTTCAACAAAAGATTTGTCTGAAAACTTAAAAGTGAGTGCAGCCTATAACACATAACATAAATGTGGTTCGCGGACCACATTTCAAGTACTCCATTCTTGGGAGTCCGTGAACCGGTGCAATTGATGATTGTTCGGCACTGCTGCATGCAACACCCTCCACCCCAGGTCCCCAAGATTGAGGGGGACGACTCCTCCATAGAGGAACCTCCAGTGGGGATCTCCGCCGCCGCACGACAACAAGGCACGCCAGGCCGTGTCTGGGCGACGGGCGAGGGTAAGGAGGTAAAGTGTGTGCAGTGAGGGTATTTCTGCAAGGCAGTGAGGATTGTGGGGCACCAGCCCCTGAGGGAGGTTACGAGGACTGGAGCCAGTGCGCACCCCTGCCCGGACGGGATGCCACCGCACACCTGCACGTCCTTCAAACCGCGAGTGCCATCGGGTCCGAACATGACTGTTTTGTGGTCTCATGGCATTTGCCGCAAGCTGGACGTCCACTGTCGTGCATTGTGCTAATTCGTGGAGTGACATCCAGCCCACTCCTCCGCCACCCAGCGCATCCTCGATCCTGGTCACCCCGGCAGCCACAGCTCGCTCCTCCGCCAACCGCCAGTGGAGGTGCGGATGTCTGAGCAGCGGCTCCCTGACGACAGTCACCACTCCTGACAGGTAGAGACAGGAGCTGCACGTCATAATTCAGGCTGTGCACCTGGCGGAAGAAATGCATCGCCAGGGCGCACCATCGTGAAGGGGGCTCAATGTAAAGATATCGCTGCAGGTCTGAAGGCAGAAGGTCTCTTGTCCCAGAAGAACTCTACAAGCATTCTCTGGATCTTCTTGACAAAGTCAGGGGGAGGGGTCAAAGTGACCAGCCAGTACCACACAGCTAGTTTATGATGAGGACTCGACCCCTGTAAGACAGGGCTCGGAGCAGTCCTGTCCTCAAGCGAACAGTGACCTTGGTCTCCAGCTCCTGCCAGTTAGCCGGCCAGGATTCCTCAGCCGGGCAAAGATGGACTTCCGAATAGAGAATGCTGGTCCTGCTCCAGGTGAAAGGCTGAAGCTCCACTAGGAGGGGGTACGACTGCCACAGACCGACCAGGGGTCCGGAACACTTGGCCCAGTTGATCCTGGCAGAGGACTGTAGCCACCTGGGGTGGCCACTGCCCAACACAAAATGGAAGATTGCAAGGAATGCAGGGAAAATGGACATGTTGGAAAACAAACAGCTCGCAAAGCGATTGTATATTGGGACGACTGCAGAAACCAGTTTTGACTGTTGCAGAAACCAGACAGCACTGTGAAAGGAAACCAGTTAACATACTAATGAGGCGATACCGGGCGATCCCCAGATACAATGGACACAAGTTAAGCACAAATCGATACATTCTATGGAAGGCCAGACCCTGTGGCGCCAGAGAAGCCCAAAACAATAGGTCCCAAGAACCGCCCCAGTGACCGAGGAACTGCCCTATGATTGGGGGGTTCAAACATATCGATTGGGAAGAGACCCAATCGATTCCAAGCAGGTAAGGGAGTCCACCCAAAGGGGCGCGGACCCCCTGGGACCTATAAAAGAAAGGTCCCACACATGGTTCAGTCTCCTGGCTCCTGGCTCCTACTCCAGCCGTCGAGCAGCAGCCACCAACAAGTAAGTGCCTAACGATGACCGCTACCAGAAATAGGCACTCCTGACACCCTTGGCAATTGATAACAATCCGAAGTCTGCGGACCAGAGCAGAGCAAGAGGCCTTGTTCCCTGACCCAGCAGTTCCTTCGAGATAAGTATTAGTTGTTTAGCGGTAGGAGTAAGTTTAATCCTTTAGCGTGTGCATGGGTAGTTTTGAAGAACATAGAACATTACAGCACAGAACAGGCCCTTCGGCCCTCGATGTTGTGCCGAGCAATGATCACCCTACTCAAACCCATGTATCCACCCTATACCCGTAACCCAACAACCCCCCACCCCCCCTTAACCTTACTTTTTAGGACACTACGGGCAATTTAGCATGGCCAATCCACCTAACCCGCACATCTTTGGACTGTGGGAGGAAACCGGAGCACCCGGAGGAAACCCACGCACACACGGGGAGGACGTGCAGACTCCACACAGACAGTGACCTAGCCGGGAATCGAACCTGGGACCCTGGAGCTGTGAAGCATTTATGCTAACCACCACGCTACCGTGCTGCCCCCTATATAGTTAATATAGTTATTATAATTGTATTATAATAAACTCTAGTTGTTTGGACTTACTAATTGATGTACGGTTTTATTGCTTTGAACTTCACCTTGAAGCTTGTGGCGGTGTCTTAACGGCACCTGGCGACTCCAGAGCTTCGAACAAGAAACAGAGCCAAATTGAGTGTTAAGCACACTCACCCAGAACGACCAACAGGACGCAGCGGAATACACAGCCTGGCACTCTTGCCTCCTCCGCAGGTCAGCAATGGTGGTGAACATGAGGAGGACGTCATCAGCGTAAGCCGAGACGACCACCCTAATGTCCGGCCCGTGCAGAGCCAGTCCCGACAACTTCTTCCGCAAGAGGCGCAGGAAAGGCTCCATGCAAATAGAATAGAGATGATCAAACAAATGGCAGCCCTGATGCACTTCTCTCCCAAAGTGAAGCGCCGCTGTCAGGGACCCATCAACAAGAATCTCTGCAGCAGTGTACAGAAGTTGGATCTGGGCAACGAAATGCATCCCGAACCCGAATGCTTGCAGAGTCCCGACTAAATACTCGTGATCCACCCTGTCGAAAGCCTTCTCCTGAACAAGGGACAGGAAGGCGCTCGACAGACCAGCCCTCTGGGAATAATGGACCAGGTCCCTGACCAGATGGATTTTGTTGTGGATTTTGCGGCCAGGGACCATGTAGGACTGGTCAGGGTGGACCATGTGGTCCAGCACGGTGCCAAGGTGCAAACACATTGCATTGGCAAAGTTCTTATCGTCCGTGCTGAGGAGGGAGACAGGTCTCCAGTTTTTAAGATGGCGGAGATCGCCCCTCCTTGGCAGCAGGGTAATCGTAATCCTGCGCCACGAGAGGGGCATCTCTGCAGGAGCAATATTTTCCACCAGGACCCCCGCATGCTTGCTCCCCAGGATGTCCCAGAATTCCCTGAAGAACTCCACGGGCTGCCCATCTATCCCTGGTGTTTTGCCCTTGGAAAGGCTATCGAGGATGCCGGTAAGCTTCCCCAAGCTTATAGGGGTATCAAGTCTCCCAGCGCCCTCCAGGCCGACCTGCGATAGGTCCTCCCACAAAACTCTGCAAGCATCCTCGCTGGATGTCCGGGAAGAACAGGGCGCTGTAGAAGCTTCGGATATGGGCCCTGACTTCCTCTAGATCCCTCTAGATCCGTGATGAGGGACCTGTCATCAGCCAGCAGCGTAAGGAGCTGCTGAAGGACTCGCGCCTTTTTTCCAGCGAGTAGAAGAAGGGGAAGGCATGTCCCATGCCTCTGAGGATCTGGTGCCGCGACCTCACATACGTGCCACAGGACCTGACAAGTTCCAGGTCCCGCAGTGTGTTCTTCCTCTCTCTGTACACCACCCGCAGAGCCGGGTCCTCATCGGGCTGACCGAGACGTGACTCCAGGTTGAGCACCTCCTTCTCCCACACCTCGACCCTGGATTTCTGCCTCTATGTCTACCCCCTCGCATACCCCTGACAGAAGGTATGCACGTGAGTCTTGCCCACTTCCCACTGTTATGGGCCAGGGTTTAGAGAATCCCAAAGTGTATCATGGAATTCACCTGACCCACAACTTTTAATAGATTATGCTATGGGGAGCACAAGGCCCAATCTACAGGTGTGGCGCAGCAGACATCTAACAGTATTTTTTTAAAGCAAAACAATGTTTATTCTATGAACTCAAGTTAACCTTTTTTAAAACACAGTAAACATCTTAGCAACCATCAATTCAAATACAACCCCAAAGAATACAACATTCGAAGTAATACTTAAACTTTCCTTTTAACATCTACAAGACATTTAAAAAAAACTTTCAACAGAAGTTCATCAGGTTTAAATTCACTGCTGAGAACAGTTATCACTCTGAATTTACCAAATTATAACGGGATAGTCTTTACATGGCAGAGAGACCAACATTACACCTTCTCTGCCTGACTGCAGCTCCAACACTGAAACAAAACTAAAAAAAACACAGACACACCTAAGCTTTTTCTCAAAGTAAAACTAAAAGCTGACAGACAGCCCAGCTCCACCCACACTCTGACATCACTCAGTAATAAACACCCATTTCTTAAAGGTACACCCACTATATTTATTCTACAAAAAACACCCATTTCTTAAAGGTACTCTCACATGACACCTCCCCCCAAGAAAAAAAAACCCATCAACTTTAAGTTGGTTTCATTTTTCACCGTTTCACTATCCTCGAAGAAATGCACACAGTAAATATACTTTCTTGTTTCAAAAAACAACACACGCAAACAGGTACAATAATATAGTCCTTTTTATTTGTTCTTCTTCCTCCAACTGGAATCCCTCTTGATTGACAGCCTCTTTGAACAAGAAGGTCTCTGCACGATCCATCCGTTTCTCTACGCCTCGGCATGTCTACGCCTCGGCATTCTCTACGCCTCAGGGCAGCAGGGTAGCATGGTGGTTAGCATAAATGCTTCACAGCTCCAGGGTCCCAGGTTCGATTCCCGGCCGGGTCACTGTCTGTGTGGAGTCTGCACGTCCTCCCCCTGTGTGCGTGGGTTTCCTCCGGGTGCTCCGGTTTCCTCCCACAGTCCAAAGATGTGCGGGTTAGGTGGATTGGCCATGCTAAATTGCCCGTAGTGTCCTAATAAAAGTAAGGTTAAGGGGGGGGGGTTGTTGGGTTACGGGTATAGGGTGGATACGTGGGTTTGAGTAGGGTGATCATGGCTCGGCACAACATTGAGGGCCGAAGGGCCTGTTCTGTGCTGTACTGTTCTATGTTCTATGTCTCTTTAAAGTCAGGTGCTTTAGTTCAATCTGATCACAGAGCCCCTTGTAATTCTCCAACACAGGAGCATTGGTTATCACAGATTTCAGGCAGTCAAATGCCTGTTGAAACTCTGCTGTCCAATGAAATGTTTGATGTTTCTTCAGGAAGTCCATCAGTGGAGCAACCACGCTACAAACATCTTGCACAATTGTTCGATCACTTCCACTCATGCCAAGAAATCGCATTATTTCCCTTTGTGTCGAGGGTATTGGAAACTCCCCAATAACTTTTGTTTTCACATCCCGTGGGACCATTCGCCCCTGTCCGATTGTATTGCCAAGGAAAGTGACTTAGGCTTTTCCAAATTCACTTTTGGCTAGATTTATCACCAAACCTGCCTCCTGAAGTCGATTGAATAAAGCCATCAGATGTTTTAAATGTTCTTTCCATGTCTGACTCAAAATTACCAGATCGTCGATTCGCACAATTGGGTAATCCTGAAACAACTTTGTTAGTTAACCGTTGAAATGTGGCTGGGGCGTTTTCCATACCAAATGGCATAATTTTGAATTGGTATATACCATCTGGAGTCACAAAAGCTGAAATCTCCTTCACCCTTTCGGACAAAGGTACTTGACAGTAACCTTTAATTAAATCCAGTTTGGAAATTAAAGCTGATTGTCCCACTTTCTCAATCCAATCCTCCAAACGTGAGATAGGATAAGAGTCCATTCTTGTTACTGCATTAACCTTTCTTTAGTCCACACACAATCGTTGGGTACCGTCTGGTTTAGGTACAATCACTATGGGTGAGCTCCATTGGCTGTAACCCACTTCAATTATGCCATTTTTAAGCATGCTCTCAATCTCTATGTTAACCTGTGCCAATTTTAAAGGGTTAAGTCTATATGGATGTTGTTTGATTGGAACAGCATTTCCCACATCTACATCATGTACAGGCATTTTAGTACTTCCAAATTTTTCTCCACAAACTTGCCCATGTGATGTCAATAACCCTTTCAGGTCAGTCCGTTTTTCCTCTGGAAGCTAACTTCAACAATTTTTCCCAATTTTTAAGACCATTCTCATTTTCCAATTTAATTTGAGGTGTGTCAAATTCAAAGTCATCTGCATTTGGTTCGTCATTTTGAGTTAGAATCATTAAAACCTCACCCTTTTGCTCTCCTTCCCTTTCAAAGTACCTTTTAAGCATATTCACATGACACACTGGGTGAGTCTTCCTTCTATCTGGTGTTTTTACCACATAATTCACCTCACTTAATTTCCGTTCAATCTGATATGGTCCACAAAACCTTGCTTTTAAAGGCTCACCAACCACTGGTAACAACACTAAAACTCTACCTCCACTGGCAAAACTACAAACTTTGGATTTCTTGTCCGCTTCCTGTTTCATCACATGTTGTGCAACTTTTAAATGTTGTCCAGCCAATTCACCTGCTCTATTTAATTGTTTCCTAAAATTTGACACGTAATCCAATAATGTAATTTCCGATTTCTCACTCACCAATGTTTTCTTAATCAATTTAAGTGGTCCTTTTACCTCATGACCAAAAATTAGTTCAAAAGGACTGCATTTGGTTGACTATTAGGTGCATCCCTAATTGCAAACAGTACGAATGGAATTCCTTTATCTCAAACCTCTGAATAATCGTGACAATATGCCCTCAACATTGTCTTTAATGTCTGATGCCACCTTTCTAACACTCCCTGCGATTTTGGATGGTACGCATTTGATCTAAATTGTTTTATTACTGAACTATCCATAACTTCTTTGAATAATCTTGAGGTAAAATTTGATCCTTTCTCCGATTGTATTTCTGTGGGTAGTCCATATCTAGTAAAGAATTTAAGTAACTCCTCCACAATCTTTTTAGCTGTAATATTACGTACTGGAGTGGCCTCTGGAAACCTAGTAGACACATCCATTATGGTCAAAAGATATTCATTCCCACTTTTGGTTTTAGGAACTGGTCCTACACAATCGATTAGGACCATTGTAAAAGGTTCCTCAAATGCTGGAATGGGTATTAAGGGTGCTGGTTTTATCACTGCTTGAGGTTTCCCTATCACATGACATGTGTGACATGATTGACAAAATTTAACTGCATCTTTATGTAGTCCAGGCCAATAAAAATGTTTCTGGATTTTAGCTTGAGTTTTCCTTCTTCCCAAATGACCTCCCACTGGTACCTCATGTGCAACTCGCAACACCTCCTTTCTATACCCTACCGGCAATACTACTTGATGAACTTGTGCCCACTTTTCATCTGCCTGCATATGTACAGGTCTCCATTTTCTCATTAAGACATCATTTTTACGGTAATAACACTCTGGTATACTCTCAGATTCCTCTTCCGTGTATGCTTTCTGATACATCCGTTTTATTTCTACATCTTTCTGTTGTAACTCCGCCAATTTTCCTGAACTAAAAATATCTGCCTCATCCTCCACCTGTTCTTGTTCTTTTTCAACCATCTGATCAAAAATCGTTTCTGATAATTACACTTCAACTTGGGAGACTTCTGGTGGCGGCGATGTTCGAGTGAGCCCCACATTCGGCGGCTCTCACTCTGGCGGGACTTTAGGGGCTGATACCCCACGATTGCGCGGCCACGGAGCGGCAAAAAGGCGGCCGCGAAAGTGCTGGAGAGCGGGCTGCAACCTATGGAACCGCGGAAGTCCAGGAAGCAGAGGAAAAGAGAGAGAAAGGGACAGAGGCAAGGACCAGGAGTAACTGACCTGGAACTTAAGATGGTTCTGCAATCCAGCAGGCGCTGGATAACATGCTCCAGGTGATGAAAGGCAGTTTTGAGTCCCTGAAGCGGGATAGCTTGGACCCACTCCAGAAAGCGGTGGATCAGCTGAACCAGAGGCTGGATGCGCAAGATGCAAAAGTTAAGGAGCTGGGAGAGGCGGTGGAGGAGCAGGCGGATGCGCAGAAGATTGCGGCGTTGGAAGTTGAGCGGCAAAGAAGATTGCTGGACAGAGTGGAGGAGTTGGAGAATAGAGCCCGCAGGAACAATCTGGGGATCATCAGCCTCCCGGAGGGGGCTGAGGGAGCTGATGCCGCAGCGTTTGTAGCAGACCTGTTGATGCAGCTGATGGGGCCGAAGCCTTTCCGCGACCGCCGGGGCTGCAGGGGGCACACAGAGTGCAGGCGAGTCAGGGGCGGCCGGGGGGATCTCCCCCTCGTCCGATGGTGATCAGGTTCCACAGGTTTGTGGACAAGGAGCGGTTGCTGCGGTGGGTGAAGAGTGCCAGGAGCAGCACGTGAAACAACAGTGTTCTCCGCATATACCAGGACCTAAGCCAGGAGGTGGCTCGGCGGCGAGCAGCCTTCAAGCAAGTCAAGGAGGTGCTGTTCAACAAGCACATGAAGTTTGGTCTGCTGTTCCCGGCCCGTCTTTGGGTCACGCACCAGGGTCAACACCACTACTTCACCGAGCCTGAAGAAGCGATGGATTTTGCGAGGGATCAGGGGCTGGTCCCGAAAAGAGGTCTCACGGGCGCGAAATAGGACCCGAGAACTACCGTATGAAGGGACGCTGAATGTGCCTGGACCGCTGTTCAACGGTTTGCTGGGCTAAAGGTGCCACGCGGGTCATTTGGGACGCTTCCCTTTGTTTTTGGTCACTGGTTTTTTCTTTTGTTTTTGTTTTCTTCCTATTTTTTCTGTTTTTTTCCTTTTCGTGTGGGTTTTACTTTTGGGTTGAACTCGCTGAGGGCACTGGAGCCGGTATGGTAACTAAGGGTGGCAGGTCAGCAAGGGAGTTAAGGACGTGGATTGGGGGTTTTTGTTTTACGGATGTTTATGCCTTCTTGTGCCAGTGAGTTTGCTCCAGTAGGTTGGAGAGGGGGATGGGGCGCCGGGGAGTGGGGAGGAGGACGGGGAAGCAATGGAAATGAGACAGGGGGGGCGCCGGAGTGATGAGTCACCGGGCTAGCAGATTGGCTAGTCAAGGGAGTCAGGTGGGGGGGAGATCACAGCCAGTGGAGGGCAGGGGTGGGGTTACTGGGGGATGTTGCTGGGGGGGGGGGGAGGAGGGGGGGGTTGCTCTGCTGACGTGGGAGGGATTTGAAGTAGACAGTGGGAAGGAGGTCGAGGGTGGAGGCAGCCAAGAGGCGGGCCAAGAATGGCGCGACGCGCGGGCCGGGGGCCGGCCCGAAAAAGGCTATGGCTGACCGGCGTGGGGGGGAGGGTGTTTTGTTCCTCGTGTCTTAATAAAGCTTGTAGTCTCAAAGGTGGAGAAGATACTTTATTGTGAATTCGTTCTCTCTTCAGACCTTAACTTACGGCTACCTCAAATGCTGCCTGCCTGTGTCTGTGTCCTGCTACGAGTTCTGCCTTCCGTGAAGTGTGTCCTCACTTCCTGTCCCTGTGTATATATAGCTCTCCCGTGCTCCCTCTAGTGCTTGCTCAGTTGTATTGCATCTACTCAGATCTACAATCACCACATCCCCCCTTTTTTCTTTACATATTTTCTGTACATCGTTAAAGAAAATTGTACAAAACAGTTACTTATGATATGTGTATCTATGCAAGTGATGGTGCTATTGCATATTTTACAAAGCCAATTTATATTTATGAGTCCAAACTTTATGAATTTGTTCACTGAGTTTTTTCTTTTGTTGTTGACGTGGTGATATTGATATTGCAACTCCATTGTGAATGTTGTCGGTGTTCTTGTTATTTTAAGTAACCAATGCGTCATCCCGAGGTGTTTACATGGTCGAACCACTGGTGTTGACAGACATGGACTTTTTTCTGTGCTTGTGGTATCGATTTATTATGTCATCTGCCTTGAAAGCTGGTGTGCCTGCTTGTTCTGGAGCAGATGTGAGTTTGTGCGATTCGTTGTCATCCCATGGCATGTTTGTAGTCTTGTCATTGTTTTGCAGTGTGCTGTGGCATTGTCCTTCATGTGCAGAGTTGTACCATTTTGTACAAGTTGTTGTTTCATTGCTGTTGTTTTTGTCGTTTCAGTCTTTGTTGTTATCGCTATCTTTGTTATGCTTCTTGTTGGTTTTGTTGTTCTTCTTGTAGTTTTTGTCGTTGTGCTTGTAGTTTTTGATGGTGCTGTTGTTCTTGTTTCTGCAGTGCTTCTTGCGATTTTTGTTGTTCTTATCGCGCTTCATGTTGCTTTTGTTCTTGCTGTTGTTGTTCTCGTTTCTGCTGTGCTTCTTGTGGCTTTTGTTTTTCTTGTTCTGCTCAATGAGTGTCCCATGTGGATAATTTGAGTCATTGTCACAGTTATTGGTGCGAGTGTCCTTTGTGGAATCTGTTGCATTGAACGTTTCGTCTCGAGAATGGTGAGAATGATCTGATGTTGCATTGATGCTGGTGACATCAGTCATTTGTGGTGGATTTGATTCCTCGTCTTTGCTTTCTTGGTGCTCCTCTCCTGGAGTCAAATTCTTCACAATTTCATTTGACGCGGTCTCTCTGGACTCTTGATGCTCCTCTTCTGGAGTCAAAATCTTCATGATTTCAATTGGCGTGGTCTCTCTGGACTCTTGGCGCTCCTCTTCTGGAGTCAAAATCTGAATGGTTTCTGTTGATGTGGTCTCACTGGACTCTTGGTGCTCCTCTTCTGGAGCTAAAATCTTCATGGTTTCTGCTGGCGTGGTCTCACTGGACTCTTGGTGCTCCTCTTCTGGAGTCAAAATCTGGATAGTGTCTATTGGCGTGGTCTCTCTGGACTCTTGGGTGGCATTACTCTGTGCTTCTGTACAGACAAGCTGAGAACTGTCAGTCTCGCTGTGATCCTGTACCTCCTGTATGTCGAGTGTGATCACCTTGTCACTGTTTCCGCATGCAGTGGGTAGATGTACATTGTCTTCTTCTTGTTTATGTGAGCGTGGTAGACTTTCATAGTCTGCTTGCGGTTGCTCAGATACGGCGGGTTGACCTTCATGGACTTCTTCATGCATAGTGTTCGCCAGGGAGTGTTTGCTTGCTTCCCTTTTGGAGTCTTTCATCACTCTCACTGTGGAGCCAGTCATCGCTCTCTCTGTGGAGTCTTTCTGTGCTCTCTGTGTGGTGTCGTCTTCGTCTTGGGTATTATGTCATCCAATGTATCGATGATCTGCCATGGCACCATGGTGTTGGATTCATCTACCACGAGTAGATTCGTGTTGAGCTTTGCGACCGTGTCGCTGATGCTGTGATCAGCATATCCGAATAACTCAGCCATGTCTGAGTAGTATTCTTCGAAAAACAAATCATCTTTTTTTGTTTTGGATTTCTCTTTGATCTCTTCACTTTTGGTGGTGCAGACTGCTTTTTCCAGGGTGTTGTGAGAGTTATTTTCAACTGCTGGTTTAAGTTCAGGCGTTTTTCTGTGTTCTGAGGCAAGAAAATTTGGTTTTACAGCTTTAAATATCTTGTTTTCAATTTTCGGGCATTTCCTTTTTAAGTAGGCGTGGTCCGGATGCTCAGACGTCATGACGCTCGTGACGTCATGCGTAGGAATCAATTGCGCATGCGCAAAATGGCCTTCCTTTACTGTGCGGTTTTGTGTCCATTGCGCATGCGCGGCTTGCGCATGCGCATAACGATCCGCGACCAAAACGTTTTGAGACTGCAGCGCATAACGATCAGCAACAAGAACTTCTTTTAACTGCGCATGCGCAGCTGGCGCATGCGCAGAACGATAAACGGGTGATTGTAACTGCGCATGCTCGGCTTCCGTTTCCTGCACATGCGCAGCCGCAGTTTTAAGTTCTTTGTCTGCCCGAGACTGTAAAATGTGCTCCAACGCCATTTTATCGCGGATTTCAGCGTTTTTTCTTCTGAAAGTTTTAAGTTACATTTTCCTTTCGATCTGGACTGGATTTCAGCGTTTTGGCTTTCTAAAAAAATCAAGTTATGTCTTTTTGATCTGTACTTTTCACTTGCGATTTCTTGACTGAAGCCTTTCTGTTTGTAGAGTTTTGTATCACTCAGTCTCTGTGCAGTTTGGCCTCTGAGCATACCTTGCTGTTCAAATTCCTTACAGTACTCTTCAAATTTGTTTAGTATTGTTTGTAAGTTGTTGCTATCTTCATCTTTTGAGTATTTAAATCCATTATATACTTTCCTAGCTTCATGCCCTGCGATGAGCATTGCTATTTTAATTTTGTCTGAGGCTGCTGCTACATCATTAGCTATGATATGAAAATCGAACATTTGTTTAAATATTTTCCAGACATTTCTTACATTGCCGGTCGTGTCCAGCTGAGGTGGGGTTCCAAGCCACATCCTCGAATAAGCGATGTCTTCCCAAGTCCAATGTCCAGTAGGGGATTTCCATGCCATTTTGTTCTTTCTGTGTCTGCATCTGAGTTGCCCTGTAGTAAGCGTCTGAAGCCACTCTTGGTACCATGTGTTGTTTTTCGTGTCTTAATAAAGCTCGTAGTCTCAAAGGTGGAGAAGATGCTTTATTGTGAATTTGTTCTCTCTTCAGAGCTTAACTTACGGCTACCTCAAATGCTGCCTGCCTGTGTCTGTGTCCTGCTACGAGTTCTGCCTTCCGTGAAGTGTGTCCTCACTTCCTGTCCCTGTGTATATATAGCTCTCCCGTGCTCCCTCTAGTGCTTGCTCAGTTGTATTGCATCTACTCAGATCTACAATCACCACAGGGGGGGTGGGTTGTGCCCCCCAACCAGGCTGATCACCTGGAATGTAGGGGACTGAATGGGCCAGTTAAGAGGCCCTTAGCGCCTTTGCGGGCTCTAAGGGCGGACGTAATTATGTTGCAGGAGACACATCTGAAAGTGTCTGACCAGACTAGGCTAAGGAAGGGCTGGATTAGCCAAGTCTTCCACTCGGACTTGGACTCGAAGTCCAGGAGGGTGGCAATCATGATCAACAAGTGGATGCAATTTGAGGCGGAGGGCATAGCCGCAGACAGGGGGGGCAGATACCTGATGGTAAGGGGCAGGCTGGAGGGGAGAAGAGTGGTGCTGGTGAATATATATGCCCCGAACTGGGATGGCGTGGACTTTATTAAAAGAGTGCTGGGGAAAATCCCGGACCTGGACTCCCGTAGGCTAATAATGGGGGGGGGGACTTTAACATGGTCCTTGATCCGGCGATGGATCGGTTGTGTCCCAGAATGGGTAGACTCCCGGCAATGGCAAGGGAGCTGAAAGGGTTTATGGAGCAAATGAGGGCAGTGGACCCCTGGAGAGCCAGACAGCCGACGGGAAGGGGCTACTCGTTTTATTCGCACGTCCATAAAGTATATTCTAGGATAGACTTCTTTGTCCTAAGCAGGGATTGTATAGGGGAGATAAAGAACACGAAATATTCGGCAATCACTATTTCGGACCATGCCCCGCACTGGGTAGACCTGCAGATTGGAGGGACGAAGCACCAACGCCCACAATGGAGGCTATACGTGGGACTGCTGTCGGAGGAGGGGATCTGTGAGAGGCTTCGGAGGTGTATGCAAAATTACTTGCAGGTGAATGATACGGGGGAGGTCTCAGCGGCGACTCTGTGGGAGGCGCTAAAGGCAGTAGTGCGGGGAGAGTTGATCTCAATTAGGGCCCACAGGGCCAAGGCGGACAGGGCAGAGATGGACAGATTGGTTCGGGAAATGTTTCGGATAGATGAGGAACACGCGGAGTCCCCGGGGGAAGTTTTACTCAGGGAGAGGCAGAGACTACAGGCGGAACTGGGGGCGCTATCCACGAGCAGGGCCGTGGAACAGCTTAGGAAGGCGAAGGGCGTGGTGTACGAGCATGGGGAAAAGGCTAGCAGATTGTTAACGCAGCAACTCAGGAAGAGGGAGGTGGCCAGGGAAATAAATAGAGTGATGGATGGGGAGGGGTGCAGAGTGGAGGACCCGGCGGGATTGAATAAGGTATTCCGGGACTTCTATAGCAAGCTGTATACTTCGGAGCCGCCGGAAGAACCAGAGGGGATGAAAAGGTTTCTGGACGGGTTAACATTCCCAACAGTAGGTGGGGGGCGAGTGGATGAGCTGGGGGCCCCGATTAGAGTGGAGGAGGTATTGGGGGGCCTAAAGGCCATGCAGTCGGGGAAGTCCCCGGGGCCGGATGGATACCCAGTAGAGTTTTATCGGAAGTTCTCTGAGTTAGTGGGTCCGGTCTTGGCGAAGGTTTTTAATGAGGCAAGGGACAGAGGGACCCTGCCGCCGACAATGTCACAAGCCACTATATCACTGATATTGAAGCGGGGTAAAGACCCGGAGGCATGCGGGTCCTACAGGCCAATCTCCCTGATTAATGTAGACGCCAAGCTCCTGGCAAAGGTACTGGCGGGTAGAATGGAGGACTGTGTACCGGAGGTGATTGGGGATGACCAAACTGGGTTCGTGAAAGGTAGGCAGCTGGCGGCCAATCTGAGGAGATTGCTCAATGTGATAATGATGCCCCCGGCGGGCAGGGAGGTGGAGGTAGTGGTGGCGATAGGCGCCGAGAAGGCCTTTGACCGGGTGGAGTGGGGCTATCTATGGGAGGTGCTCGGACGGTTTGGGTTCAGGGAGGGACTGGTGAATTGGATCAAGTTATATCAGGCCCCCAAGGCCAGCGTCAGGACAAACAGAGAAGTGTCAGAGTATTTTAGACTATACCGAGGGACCAGACAGGGCTGCCCGCTCTCCCCGCTGCTGTTTGCGCTGGCCATAGAGCCGCTGGCGATTGCGCTGAGATCCGCAAAGGGATGGAAGGGGATGGTTAGGGGTGGGGTGGAACATAGAGTCTCTCTTTATGCGGACGACCTGCTCCTGTACGTGTCGGACCCAGTGGCCGGGATGGGAAGTATACTAGAAATGCTGAGGAAGTTCGGCCAGTTCTCAGGATACAAATTAAATATGGCCAAGAGTGAAATGTTTGTGGTACAGGCAAGGGGCCAGGAGGACAGATTGAGAGGGCTACCATTTAGGCTGGTTGAGGAAAATTTCCGGTACTTGGGGATCCAGGTGGCGCGAGACTGGGGCAGGCTGCACAAGTTGAATTTGGCCAGGGTGGTGGAGCAAATGAAGGGAGGGTTTCGGAGATGGGATGCACTCCCGCTGTCGCTGGCAGGAAGGGTGCAGACTGTAAAGATGACAATCCTCCCTAGATTCCTGTTTATTTTTCAGTGCCTCCCGATTTTTATCCCACAGTCCTTCTTTAAAAGGGTTAACAAGGTGATCATGAGCTTTGTCTGGGCGGGAAATTCCCCGCGGGTGAAGAAGGCGATATTGGAGAGGAACCGCAGCGAGGGAGGGCTGGCTTTGCCGAGTCTGATTAACTATTACTGAGTGGCTAATATCGCTATGATAAGGAAGTGGATGGTGGGTACGGGGTCTATCTGGGAGCGGGTGGAGGCGGCTTCGTGCAGTGGCTCCAGCTTGGCAGTCCTGGTCACGGCTCCTCTACCGCTGCCGCCGGCCAAGTACTCCACCAGCCCGGTAGTGGTGGCGACCCTGCGGATATGGGGCCAGTGGAGGAGGCATATAGGGGAGACGGGGGCGTCTGTCTGGGCGCCAATCTGCAACAACCATCGGTTTGCCCCCGGCAGTATGGATGGGGGGTTTCGAGCATGGCGGCGGGTGGGGGTGGGGAGGGAGGGCGATATGTTCCTGGAAGGGAGCTTTGCAAGTTTGAGGAGCTTGGAGGAGAAATTTGGTCTGGTAAGGGGAAATGATTTTAGGTACCTACAGTTGCGGAACTTTGTCAGTAGACAGGTCCCATCCTTCCCACGCCTCCCGCCAATGGGGATCCAGGACAGAATAGTCTCTAGGGGGGAAGGAAGGGAGGGTAGAGTCTCTGATATTTATAAGGTGCTCATGAAGGAGGAAGGGTCCAAGACGGAGGAACTGAAACTCAAATGGGAGGAGGAGCTAGGTGGGGAAATGGAGGATGGGCTGTGGGCAGAGGCCCTGAGTAGGGTAAACTCGACCGCGACATGTGCTAGGCTCGGGCTGATTCAATTTAAGGTCGTTCACCGGGCCCACATGGCGGTGGCTCGGATGAGCAAATTCTTTGGGGTAGAAGACAAATGCGCTAGGTGCGCAGGAGGACCAGTGAACCACGTACATATGTTTTGGGCATGTCCGATGCTTAGGAGATGCTGGGATGGATTTGCGGGGATCATGGCCCGGGTGCTAAAAACAAGGGTGGCGATGGGTCCAGGGGTGGCAATTTTTGGGGTTTCGGAAGGTCCGGGAGTCCAGGGTGAGAAAGAGGCCGATGTTTTGGCCTTTGCTTCCCTGATAGCCCGGCGACGAATATTATTGGCATGGAGGGACTCAAAGCCCCCGAAGACTGAGTTGTGGCTTACGGACATGTCGAGTTTCCTGGGTATGGAAAAAAATTAAGTTCGCCTTGAGGGAATCTGTACAGGGGTTCGCCCGGAGGTGGCAACCATTCATTGACTTCTTTGCGGGAGAGTGAGCATCAGCAGGGGGGGTGGTGTGGAGTTGGGGGGGGGGGGGGGGGGGGGGGCGGTAGAGTAGAGTAGAGTAGAAGGGATAAATTGGCGGGTGGTGCCGGTGGGAGAGGAGCGGGCTTGTGCAGTATGTTATCATTGAAGTATTGAATGTACGTGGATGTTTGCACATTTTTGCCTTTTTTGCTTTCTTTCTGTTGATGTTTGTAACTGATTACAATGCCAAAATACTACCTCAATAAAATTGTTTGTTAAAAAAAAATTACACTTCAACTTCATCTTCACTCTTTGATTTCTCCTCTTGTCTTAACCTGTGACTTTGCGTCCTTGTTACGACACAATCCGGAAAAATCCCAGGATATTCGTCCTTCAACCCTTCAGTTGTCTGATTTTCCACTGGCTTATCAACCATCGTAGGCATCACTCCCACCTGCGATCCAGCTATATCATTACCCAAGATAAACTGTATTCCTGGACAAGATAGTTTCTCTATTACTCCTACTGCCACTTCACCACTCTTCACTGGACTTTCCAACCTTACCTTATATAATGGAACACTACTCCTCTCGCCCTGAATTCCACATATTACCACCTTTTCTGGCAACATTCTTCCCAAACTACATAATTCCACTTCTCTTACCATTAAAGATTGACTAGCCCCTGTATCTCTTAAAATTGTGACTTCTTTACCTGCTCCTCCTGATACACATGAGTAAACTTTACCCACACAAGTAAATTCTTTAAAGACATCTGGCACCTTCTTAACAATTACTTCTTGAACAGGCTGTACAATCGTTTGCACCTCCTTCGCTTCCCTTGGACTTTCTTATCCCACTGTCTTATCCTGTTTTACCACATCAGCCTTCCCAGTGCTTTTCTTCAACCACCAACATGGGACTTTACATGGCCTAGTTTATTACAGTGAAAACATTTGAAACTTTTCATTTCTTTTCCACCCTCCTGGATTTCCTTTTCAATCTGAGGTACACTGGGCGGAATTCTCCGCAACAGCCGAAGCCGTCATGAAACCCGGAATGTCTCACGACTGCGTCGGAGGCCGCTCCTCGCCCCCTATTCTCCCCCCCCCCCCCCCCCCCCCCTGGGGGGCTAGGAGCGGCGTTTCGTGCAACTCGGCCACCGGGCCTTGACGCTGGCGTCAAGGCGGCGTGTCGATAATGACGCGGCCGGCGGCGCCTTAGTGACGTCAGTCGCACATGCGCAGGTTGGGCGGCGCCAACCCGCGCATGCGCGGTTGCCTTCTTCCCCTCCGCTGCCACGCAAGATGTGGCGGCTTGATCTTGCGGGGCGGCGGAGGGCAAAGAGTGCGTCTCTTGGAGACGCCGGCCCGACGATCGGCACTCCGATGCCTGCTACCCTACGCGGGCACGTAATGGAGTGTCCCTGACAAACTCAGCGACCACTGAGATGGATGGTTCAGCTATTGCCATGAGAGTCAGACTTTGTCTAACAATTCTGAGCTCACAGCTTATCGCAGAGCGGGCTGTCATCATTCAATATGGCCCTGATCACACCCGCTGACACAGCCATCAATGCCGTGCCATACCGTTGTGCCGCAATGGTAAGGGTGATCTCGAAGTGGAGCAGTGTACGCAGAGCGGGGATGCGGGGTGGGTGGTGGTGGAAGTTGTGTGCTGACCGTCTGCACGACTGGCGATGCAGTTGGTAGTGTTCAGCGATGCCGTCGCACGCAATGCATGAATCTTGCAGCCATCAATGCTTCGCGTGCCCTCTGTCCTCGCCGGTGCCGTTGTGCAGCCTCCTGGACAATACCAGCACCCGGGTCGGGTCTGTGTGCTGCGCCCAACGCACCACCCTGCTGCACGCCAACCTCCTCCTCCTCCTCCTCAACCTCCTCCTCCTCAGCGTTGGTACCACTGCCAGTGGCTTCTCCCTCCGACTCCTCCACCAGGGCATCTCCCCTCTGCATCGCGATGTTGTGCAGCGCACAGCAGACCACAACAATGCGAGCGACCCTCTCAGGCTGGTACTGCAGGGCCCCTCCGGAGTGGTCCAGGCACCTGAATCTCATCTTCAGCAGGCCAAAGCAGCGCTCCACCACACCCCTGGTTGCTGCATGGGCCTCATTGTATAGGGTCTCCGCGTTGGTCACTCCCTGGACCATCGGTATTCCGGCCACCTTGGCAAATCCAGGGGCTCGTGCTTCTTGAGTTGCTCGGTCCTCGGGAAAGGTTATGTAGCGGTCCGCGATGGCGAACAGGGCGTCGGTCACATCCCGGATGCACCTGTGCACCGATGCCTGCGATATCCCGGATAGGTCCCCACTCGGAGACTGGAAGGAACCGGTAGCATAAAAGTTAAGTGCCACCGTCACCTTGACGGCAACCGGTATCGCATGCCCTCCTCCCGTTCAACGTGGGGCGAGGTGCACCACGAGGTGGCAGATATGTGTGACTGTCTCCCTGCTGAACCGGAGTCTCCTCCCGCAGGTGATGTCCGGCATTGTCTCGAAAGAGATCCGGCCACGGTACACCCTAGGCCTCGATTGCCGCCTCTGGCACCCTGGCTCCACCATCAGCGTCTCCTCCTCCTTCTCCCCCCCCATGCTGCTCGACATCAGTGCCCGCGTCCTGTGCCTTCCTCAGCGTTTGGGGGTCAGTGTTCCCCTCGGCATCCCCCTGAACATACCGGCCATGAGTGCCTGCAGCCTGTACGGCGACGATGGGCCACTCCGCGGCCATTCCCTCTGCTGCTGCCCCTGCATCTGCATCCACTGTGGGATGTCGCTGTCGGCGCTGCTGGATGACCAACTACAGTGCAGCGGCCCCAACCACTGCGGTGAACATTGCCGTCTGGTTGGCATACATGGTCACCTACAGAAGGGTGGGGAGCAGAGAAACGACATGTTAGACGGAGGTTATTCGACACCTCGGCAGCCGCCTGCCACGGGATACCTGTGTGTCCTGGTGGCCTGGTCGCGCTGCTGACACGCGGCCAGCCTAACCCCTGGTCACTTTCTGCGTCCAACGGGCAGTTAACAACGTCCTCCTCACCGGTGCATCAGTGGGCTGTGCCCATCAGCCACAGGGCAACCAGCGGCCGTGTCCTCGTCACCGTCCTGCCATGGCCGGGCGGCTGAGATGCTGCATCCGGGGGTGGACGACCCACTCCACTCACTCCCTCTCCCCCCTCCCCCCACTACTCACTCCATCACCCTCTCCTCCCACTACTCACTCCCTCTCCCCCCCACTACTCACTCCCTCTCCCCCCACTACTCACTCCCTCTCCCACTACTACTCACTCCCTCTCCCTCCCTCCCCCACTACTCACTCCCTCTCCCACTACTACTCACTCCCTCTCCCTCTCCCCCCACTACTCACTCCCTCTCCCACTACTACTCACTCCCTCTCCCTCTCCCCCCACTACTCACTCCCTCTCCCACTACTACTCACTCCCTCTCCCTCTCCCCCCACTACTCACTCCCTCTCCCCCCCACTACTCACTCCCTCTCCCCCCACTACTCACTCCCTCTCCCACTACTACTCACTCCCTCTCCCTCTCCCCCCACTACTCACTCCCTCTCCCACTACTACTCCCTCCCTCTCCCTCTCCCCCCACTACTCACTCCCTCTCCCACTACTACTCACTCCCTCTCCCTCTCCCCCCACTACTCACTCCCTCTCCCACTACTACTCACTCCCTCTCCCTCTCCTCCCACTACTCACTCCCTCTCCCCCCCACTACTCACTCCCTCTCCCCCCACTACTCACTCCCTCTCCCTCTCCCCCCACTACTCACTCCCTCTCCCCCCACTACTCACTCCTCTCCCCCTCCCTCACACTATTCACTCCCTCTCCCACTACTACTCACTCCCCTCCCCCCACTACTCACCCCTCTCCCTCTCCCCCCCACGACTCACTCCCTCTCCCCCCACTACTCACTCCCTCTCCCACTACTACTCACTCCCTCTCCCCCCACTACTCACTCCCTCTCCCACTACTACTCACTCCCTCTCCCTCTCCCCCCACTACTCACTCCCTCTCCCACTACTACTCACTCCCTCTCCCCCCACTACTCACTCCCTCTCCCTCTCCCCCCACTACTCACTCCCTCTCCCACTACTACTCACTCCCTCTCCCTCTCCCCCCACTACTCACTCCCTCTCCCACTACTACTCACTCCCTCTCCCTCTCCCCCCCACTACTCACTCCCTCTCCCCCCCCACTACTCACTCCCTCTCCCCCCTCCCTCACACTATTCACTCCCTCTCTTCCCCCCCTCCCACTACCGTGAACTGGGGTCACGCCATCGGGACTTCGGCCCATGCGGGCCGGAGAATAGCGGGGGTGCCGGAGAATCGCCATTTTGGGTGCCTCGGGCGATTCTCCGGATTTTGCCGCGCGGAACACAACGGAACCGATTTTGCCGTTTGGGAGAATCGCGGGAGCACGTCGGACCGGCGTTGCGTGAAAAACTGGCGCCGCCCGCTAGTCTCCCAACCGGCGCGGCCTCGGAGAATCGCGCCCCTTTTAACAGAAGCACATCAGGTTTAAATTCACTACTGATAACAGTTATCACTCTGAATTCACCAAATTATCAAGAGATAATCTTTACATGGCAGAGAGAACAACAGTACACCTGCTTTGGCTTGCTGCAGCTCCAACACTAAAATGTATCCAAAAAACAGTCACACCCAAGCTTTTCTCAAAGTGAAACTAAACGCTGACAGACAGCCCAGCTCCACCCACACTCTGACATCACTGCAGTAAGAAACACCCATTTCTTAAAGGTACACCCACTACAGTTATTCTATAAAAAACACCCATTTCTTAAAGGTACTCTCACATGACACCACCATAGCCTCAAGGAGAAGCCTCCACGCTTCCTTCTCCAGCTGGTCCAGAAGTGACGAAACAAGCCCAGGAGCCGCTTGTCCTCCAGCAGCAGGTTGTTAAAATGCCAGGACGTGGACCGCAACTGAGTGCGAGACACTGCAAGCCTGCCCACACCAGATGGTGGTCCGAGCACGGCACCTACTACACAGAGGCTGTCGGTACACAGGGCAGGTGCGCATCGAAATGTAGAGGCGGTCGATTCTGGATGCTCCGGTTCCAGGTCTCATAAAGGTTGAGACTCTGGAGTCTGGATGGAGAGTCTACCAGACGTCCACCAAGTCAAAAAACTTGACCAGGTTCCTTAACTTCCCCACCGTACTAGCGCTGCACTGGGTACCGAGATGGTCCTTTGTCCCGAGGGTGCAATTAAATACCCCCCACCCCCCTCAGGATGAAGCACTTGCTCACAGCGATGGTGCCAAGATGAGTGGACATTTGCTCGAAGAAAGCCGTCTGCTGCTGGTCCACCTGGGGAGCATAGACATTGACAAAGTGAAGTACCTCGACCCCCTCGCGGACCGCCAAGTGCAGCAGCCGGCCTGGCACTGGCTCCTTGACCCCCAAGATCTCTGGCTGAAAATGTGGGGCCAAGAAGATAGCCACCACGCCCAAATGTGAGGCCAGGTGACTCATTAGACCCCCTCTTGCCAGTCCAGGAGCCATGTGGCTTTGTCTCCCGGAGCGGTGTGGGTTTCTTGCAGGAAGCACGCCGCATACGTGGACCAAGAAGTTCTGGAACCCGCAGCACCTCCCTGCTGCCGTTGATGTTGAGGCTGCTATGGTCACTTTCATGTTATCAGAAAGGTGCCACCTTCACCGTCACCTTTTTAGTACTTGGAGGGAGCAGTGGAGCACGTGCCCCTCTGCTCCATCTGGAGTCCAGAGAGGAATGATTTAAGCCAGTGCTGCTCAGTTAAGTCCGAGTCTTCCACCTCTTTTGTGTAGGTGCAAGAAGACTTAATGAGCAGCGCCATGTCCGACCACCGGTCGAGGGCTGGCTACACTCGGTTTCGGTGATTGCAGTTTGCATATAGAAACTCCCAAAGTTCTCCTGGAGTGATGAGGCATGACTCTGCTGGGTGTGAGAGAGCCCACTGCCTCACTGCAGATGGACTCAAAATCATCCCCTGTGCCCCCCACCGAGCAGACATCCTCCTCCAGGTAGTTGCCGTCTGGGACCGAGTCCCCTGGCACATTGAGTGTAGGGGATGGCCCGCACCCACCAACCATTCCTGGGTCAGCGTCGATTCCACCCCACTGGATCGTTGATAGACGGATTCCTCGCGGGCTTCTCTCGGAGTATTGGGCCAGAGGGAGGTGGCGCTCAGACTCTCCGCTCCTCTTGCGATGCCGGGTCACCGGACAGATCCGGAAACAATTCTGAGAAAAGTTCCAGAATGGAGATTGATATGCACGGCATCAGAGATTGGGGCGGAAAGGGGGCCCTCCACGTCACCACTGCCCAATGACCTTGAGGTCAGGGAGCTGCCACAGCCCCTTCGGGCGTCGTGAAAATGAATGCCTCCGGGGGTCCCGCTCACACCTGGCCCCGAGGCGTTAAGTGGCGCCACTTATGGGGAGGATGGTCTGCGCCGAGCATACCTCCATCCTCATATGCTCCCCCCTCACTTCCTTTGGCACTCTGCCCCCAGGGTCATGACATGGTTGATCTATGCACCGCCTCAAGGTCGCGCGCATCACTGCTGCCTCCTTTGTTGACCCGTGCTGAAGCGACGCCAGGCCCAATACCCGAGTCTGAGGCATGAGCGGGCCCTGGATGAGATGGAGCGTCCATGGGGAATGGTGTTTCAGTAGCCCCCAAGGTGCAGGGTTCTTTAGGCCAACGGGGTCAGGGGTGTCTGGGGCCAATCGCCGCCTTGCCTTTTTACGAGTCTTACGGCCTAGCATACGCCCTTCCTCCTCCACGCCGGCAGCCAATCGGTCAGTAGGTGAGGTTGTAACATGAGTGGAGGAAGAAGGGGTGGTGGTGTCAGTCGCGGCTGCCTTGGTGTCTGTGGTGGCTTTGGAGATGGGGCAATTCCTCCATACATGCCCCAGCTTCTTGCATGGCATCACACATCATCCACAGACCAAAAAGTATGGTAAGTTTCCCCTTGATGGGAGATTTTGAATCTCCCCTCCACTACCTCCCCCTGGGTCAGGCGGACGAAAGCCCAAGGCGGAAGGAGTAGATGTGCCTGATGGCGGCATCCTTCAGACCCAGAGGGAGCAGCACCTCCTCGGAACACATCTCCCCCAGTGGATGGAGGTGTGGGAGGAGGAGCTCCATCGAGAGGTAGAGCGGGACATTTGAAAATATGACCCCCTCGGCGGTGGCCTCAAGAGGGCCCACTGCCATGTAGGTCTCGCCCAGCGTGAGAGCCTTTTCACGAGCCAGGTGGACAGCCGTCTCGGCCCTCAGGAAATACACAACCGCCCTGTACATACGAGAGGTGGCCACAATGGTCGAGGGACCGACAGCCCCGGCCATTGCACGAACGCACACCTCTATTGTCACGGTGGGGTGGGTGTAGCACTTGACCCCACTCTTCTGGGTTAGCAACTGGAAAGGTGGTGGGGCTGCGGGAGTAGTGGAGGCCGAGGAGGCCACCACCCCCACATAGGTGTCTTTAGACGCCCCTGCCAACAGCTTTGGTAGAATGGTCATTAGGGAAAGTGCTACGCCTACCCCAATGTGGGCTTTGTCGTGTCGGTAGTCTTAAAATGGATGGGGGGGACTAAATTAGGGGAAGAGTGAGATGGGATAATGCACTCTCCCCGAGGAAGGTAAGCGGAGGAACGAGGAAAGGAAGGGGAGAGAGAGCAAGGAGCACAGCGGGAGGAGGAGGATGGCGGCACAGGAGGTTGGAGCACCGTGGATGGGCTGGTAGCTGAGATGGGAGACTCCTGTGAAGCTGGTGGATGGGAGAATAGGGGAACAAAAGGCTGGTGGGTGGAAGGATAGGGGAGCAAAAGTAGATCTTTGGCTCGGGAGGGGCCCAGCAAATGCGCATTCTGTATTCCCGCCCTAGGATGACCACCCTGATGGAAAGTAGGTGCTAGTTTGTGAGGTCTTCAGCCCAGAAGGGACCCAGCAAACACACTGCCCGTGCTCCCACCCTGGAATGACAACACCGATGAAAAAGCAGTGATCCTCCCTACCGAAAGAAGCCGCTGGTGTGCGAGGTCTTCAGCCTGGGTGGGGCTCAGCAAACACACCATCTACTGGGTAGCACAGTAGCTAGTGGTTAGCACTGTTAACTTCATTGCAGTCACCTTCTTGTCCTTCTCTCCTCTCTTCTTCCTTCCCTCCCTCCTTCCTCCAGTCAGCTCAGCAGCAAACTGGGAACAGGCAGCAAACTGATGAGCAGCAGCAATGGAGAGAGAGAGCTGTAGTAGCCACACTCTACGATAGCAAGATCTTCACAACTCCAAAGTCTGCACTGGGAGTACCTGCTTCGGATTGGCCAGGCTAAATTGCCCCTTATTCCCCTTACTCCACAAGGACAGTGACCCAGGGCCGGGATCGAACCTGGAACCTCAGCGCCGTGAGGCAGCATTGCTAACCACTGTCTCACCGTGCCGTCCATCCTTTTGAATTTTAAACAGAAACTCACAGCAATTCAAATAAAAACATTTTATTAAAATAAATGAATTTTAATTCCCTTTCCAAACTAAATCATTATTCACTTCTTCCAAATAACCCCATAATTGCTCTATCATCCAATTCTGATAAATAGTGCAAATAATTTGATTCTAATCCCAATCTCAATCATTGTCTTTCTCTTTTATAATCTGGTTAATTAGTTCTTTAATATTTTGTTGAACATTTTTGTTTAATTTTCCTAACATACTTTTCACTTGCCTTGTTAAAACTCTAAATTTTTCATCCAGATTCAGCAGGTTTACAATGTTAACAGTCCTGTATTGTACATTTCATCTCTTTCTCTTCAATCCCTTTTCTTGCCTAACAATATTTTAATCTGTCGGTTATATAATCTCTTGATCTAGGTAGTACTTCAATTCGGGAGTCGTAACTTTGCAACATTCAAAGCTACTGGTACTAATTCATGGTGCACATTATCATACAGTGTTTTTCCAATATTCCTCAAGACAATACCATTTTCAAGACCTGTTCTCAGGCTATTAATTTTTGTTGTTTCCCATCGGACACTGCTTCATGCTTTCACGGTTCCTGCTTTGTGAGCCACATATCTTGAGGCAATTTTCAGACATGATTATCGCTGTTAATGCTGTGGTTCCACCATTCCATCCTACTGTACCTATTATTGAGGTCAAGATAGTACATGCTCTTATCTACAGTTTTGATCTTGTTAGCCAATCAGCCAAAATTTCTTCTTCACTAGGATCTTATTGGATTAATCTTTTTTCACCTTCTCAACCTGGGGATATCTCCTTTGGGATGTTGTCTCTCTGTGCCTCTACAAGCCTTTCATCTGGTTAAAGCTGGCAGCAGCACCTGCAAATGCTCCATTCTCAACTAGGGGCGGAGCGGGAGGAGGAACTACGTCTCCCTCACCCACATCCAGCAACATCTGGGGCTGGTTATTACCGTGAGGATTGAATAGCTGTAACTGGTTTCCATGGTACCACCCGGTTTTACCATTGTCTAATAAGTCTTTGTAAACCCAGGGACTTGGTTTGTCTACTATAGAATGTGGTCCACTCTATTTAGGGAGAAAAAATGTTCCAAGTTCGTGAATTTGGAGCATGACTTTTTTCCCCTATCTCATATTCCACAGGTTTGAACTTCTCATCGAAATTTGCTTTGCTGTCCTTTTTCTGTCCCACATTAACTGCGGCGGCCATATGGGAGGTTTGGATAGTATCCATCAATTGCCGTGCAGCCTTTTCGTGGCTGACAGCTGCTAATTCTAGCTCTGACATATCTGACCCCAACAAGGGCAGCACGGTAGCACAGTGGTTAGCACAGTTGCTTCACAGCTCCAGAGTCCCAGGTTCGATTCCCAGCTTGGGTCACTGTCTGTGCGGAGGACTCACATTCTCCCCGTGTCTGCGTGGGTATCCTCCGGGTGCTCCGGTTTCCTCCCACAGTCCAAAGATGTGTGGGTTAGGTGGATTGGCCGTGCTAAATTGTCCCTTAGTGACCTAAAGTGACGTTACGGGATAGGGTGGTGGTGTGGGCTTGATAGGGTGCTCTTTCCAAGGACCAGTGCAGACTTGATGGGCCGAATGGCCTCCTTCAGCACTATAAATTCTATGATTCTAAGGGTTCCACCCCTCTCATGAGGCATCCTGTCATCAAGACATGGAGAGTAAAACCTGTTGAGCTGGATATGGCATTCGCATTACCTTCAGGATAAAAGGCAGGACTACATTCCACGTAGAGATATTTTATTGAACAGTTATCAAAATCTTGGGGGGATTCTCCATTGCTGACGCTAAAATCAGGAAAGGCCATTGAGTTTAGAATCAGTTGTGAGCCCGAAATAGTGACCGGCTTCCGGGTGCCCACCAGCATGCCATGCTCCAGGCCTCGACAGCATCGTCAATGAATTCTACTCTGCATGTATAGTAAATGATGCTCCTGGCAATGGCAGGACTGTCTGGGGTGTGGGGAGGTCTGCCAGGCCCTGGGGTGGGCAGCGGGGGAGGGGATGTGGCCAGCTGATGGGCTGTGGGGTCGGGGTGACCCCCTCCCCCCCACCCCCCCCCCCCCCCCCCCCCCCCCCCCCCCCCCCCCCCCCCCCCCCCATGGGATCGGGTGTCCAGGCACGGGCTGTCATTGCCACGGCCTGCAAGGCAGCCATCTTGCTGTGCACACCACTGACAACCCAACCTGGCCCGTGGTTATACAGACTGACACTGGCCGTATGGATGCCCGCCAAACAACCACCCCCGTATTCCACCCTCCACCCAACCCCCACCCCCGCAAACCAAGGGCAACATCTACAGAAACCCCTACAGGGGGGCGATGGACGGGGGCTGCAGAGTGTACCGCTGGCATGGTTAGTGCCAGCCAACGGCATGTGTAGTGTCAGCCAGGACCAGAGGTCCCCATGATGGTGGGCACCGACGGAGCAAGGGTGTGGAGGACAGAGTGCCAGGGGAAACATCTGGGGGGTGGGTGTGGAGATGGGGAAGGTGCGTGCGGGGGGGGAGGACATGCAAGGATGGCGAGAGGCAGGATCTGCTGTGCAGACCGGTGCCACCGTGGAACCCGTTGGACCTGGTTGGGCATGGAGGTACACACCGTGCTAACATGTCTGACTTTCATCCCTGCAGACAATGGACTTTGGAATCAAACCAGTAATGGTCCCTTTCATCCTAGCCGCAGCCCTGGGGGTTGCCCCGAGGCTGTACGAGCTGGAGCTGCTCGAGGACCCTGCAGCAGTTGAGCCTGCCCCTGAGGAACAGGAGACAGTGGTGAGGATGGAGAGCTGGTTGCCCAACAGGCTGAGGAGGAGGTGGGAAGGAAGCACTGCATGAGGCCTCGTGTGTACCGGCAGCGCCTGCCATTCAAGGACCCGGGCATGCCATCACTGAGCAGGGGGACAGTGCGACATATCTGCCAGATCATGGCGCACAAGGTACTGCCGGAGTATGTGGAGGACACCTGCTCCCTGTGCCCATCAAGATGGAGGTTACACTGAACCTTTATGCCACGGGGTCCTTCCAGGCATCGATTGGGGATCTGTCCGGAAGCTCACAGACTTTGGTGGACAGTTGCATCCACACCATTACGGAGGCCTTCCATGTCCAGTTGGCACAATATACCAAATTCATTGTGGACCCAGCAGGGTGCCCGGGCAGAGGGATTCGCCATCATCGCTGAGATGCCCCGGGTCCAGGGGGTGATTGACGGGATGCATGTCGCCCTACAAGCACCAGTCCACAACGGGCCGGTCTTCACAAACTAAAAGGGGATCCACTTGATTAACGTTCAACTGGTGTGTGACCATGAAATGCACGTCTGCGCCTGATGCCCAGGCAGGGTGCACAACGTCTTCATACTTCATACTGAACGGTTCCTGACCTCTTCGAGACTCACCTCTGGGTGAGGGGCTTGCAATTGGGCAACAGGGGTATGCACTGTGGTCGTGGATGATGGCGCCTATCCAGAGGCCATAGACCGACGCGGAGTCCCGCTGTAAAGGCACCCATGCTGCGACCAGGGAACAAAATCGAACGATGCTCCGACTTCCTGAAGATGTGGTTCAGGTGTCTTGACCGCTCTGGTGGCCCTCCAGTATAGCGTTAGGAGAGTCTGCCACATTGTAGTAGCCTGCTGTGTCCTCCACAACATCACGCAGCAGATTGGCAATGTGCTGGTGGAGGAGGATGAACGCCAAGTCTCATCAGATGAGGAGGATGTGGGGGAGGCCGAGGATGGGCAGGACATCGGGCCTGCGCAGGCACAGGAGGCTGTGCGTGTGCCAGGTCTGTCATGCAAGGGACGCTCTAATCGTTTCCAGGTTCACCTACTAGGGGGCCTGGCTATTGGCATGGTTATCCCAAACAACCCTTCATGGCCGACCACGCCCCCCCGTGAACACCCTCCCTGCACCACAGCCCACCCCACTTGCAACCCTCTCCATGATTCCTATATGCTACGGGGTGTGGGCCCTGGGTTGGCAGGTACACCAGGTCTGGTCCATGGGATGGAGAATGATGACAACCCCCGCTCTGTGATGAGCTCTGGTG
Source organism: Scyliorhinus canicula (assembly GCF_902713615.1). NCBI lineage: Eukaryota > Metazoa > Chordata > Chondrichthyes > Carcharhiniformes > Scyliorhinidae > Scyliorhinus > Scyliorhinus canicula. The sequence continues at coordinate 17,670,664 of NC_052173.1, forward strand.
CTCCACACCATTTGACAACGTCTGACTCCTGCCTACAATAGCAATTTTCACCATCCACCTGGGTCAGCTGTGAGCTAGATCCTTGGGGTGGTGGAGATGGGGAATGGGGGATGTCGGGGAGGGGGGGGGGGGGGGCGCTGGCTGGGCTGGAGAAGGATGGGTCTGATGCACCGGAACGATGAACGCTGGCTGAACAGGGGTACCTGGCCCAACCTCACACCCCACCGTCTGCCCATCTCCCCCTGTTCCCCACTGGCTCCCCCAGCATCCTCTCTGCAGCCAGCCCATCCCATCCCTCACATTTGTTTGACAGTGCACAGAGGTTGTTTAAAGTGTGAACAGGTGTTTGTTGCGAAACGGTGAACATATATTTACACAGGTCTGTGCCCTAGCTCCTGTGTGCTGTCTCCTTCCCACCTAACTGGTGTCTACCTTTCTGGCCTTACGGGCCCAAACACTATGCCTAGGTGGATCCCCAGGCGGGACATCAGGAGTGGAGGCAGCCTTCTGCCATTCCTGCCCTGTGACCTGGGTCCATCACAAATCGTTGCTGGATGTGGCAAAACTGCAGAGTTCAGATCTAATCCATTTGTTGTGTAATCGCTTAGCTCTATCACTTGCTCCTTATGTTGCTTGGCACACAAGGGGCAGGGTTCTCTGGTTCCCAGCCACCTGTTTCTCGGCCGCGTGCCGTTCACTGGTGGTGGGATTCTACCTTCCCGCCACTTGTCAATGGGATTTCCCATTGAAGGCACTCAATTCCATTGGGAAACCCGTGGACAGGGGCGGGGTGCTGCCTTGGGGAAAAGTGAACCGCAACGACCAGAGAATTCTGGCCAAGTAGTCCTATGTTGTTACTTCACCAGGTTGGCATCCCAGTTTTTGGTATGTCTCGTGCTGCTCCTGGCATGTCCTCCTGCACTCTTCATGGGTTGAGTGGAGGATATATCAGGCTATGAGGTTACAGATTGTGGTTGAGTACAATTTTGCTGCTGCTGATGGGTCAAAGCGCCTGATGGATACCCAGTCTTGAGTTACTAAATCTGTTTAAAATCTATCCCGTTTAGCACAGTGACAGTGCCACACAACACAATGGAGTGAATCCTTAATGTAAAGAGGGAACTTTGTCTCCACAAGGACTATGGGGTGGTCACTTCTACCGATACTGTCATAGACAGATGTATCTGCGGCAGGCAGTTTGGTGGGAATGTTTTTCCTGCTGCAGATCCAGCAATGTAATTTAACACTCGACCAGTTTGGCCTGCGATGGTGCCACTGAGCCACTCTGACTATATTCTACCCCAATCATCTAATAGCACAGTGGTTAGCACTGTTGCTTCACGGCTCCAGGGTCCCAGATTCGATTCCCCGCTGGGTCACTGTCAGTGCGGAGTCTGCACGTTCTCCCCGTGTCTTCATGGGTTTCCTCCAGGTACTCCGGTTTCCTCCCACAAGTCCCGAAAGACGTGCTGTTGTGTAATTTGGACATTCTGAATTCTCCCTCTGTGTACCCGAACAGGCGCCGGAATGTGGTGACTAGGGGCTTTTCACAGTAACTTCATTGCAGTGTTAATGTAAGCCTACTTGTGACAAAGATTATTATTATAATTCCTTTTTACTGGGCATGCTATTCTGATTCTTTACCTTTTTTAATATGTTTGTGCCTGATATGGTCTTCCCTGTTCAGCTGTTTCTTTTTTCAATGAATAAATTTAGATCAAGTGTGGCACAGGAATCCTTTAGCACCAAAATGTAACAGGTGAGATTCTCTGTCCCACCAGCCCCGTTTTCCAGCGCTGTGCAGCCCCGCTGGCAGTGCTATCCTCCGTTCGTGCAGCCGGCCAATGGGGTTTCCCATTGTGGCCACCCCATGCTGTCGAGAAACCTGTGGGTGTGAATGCGCTGCCGGCGAAGCGGAGGATTCTGCAGAACAGCTAAAGCAGGATGAGGGTGGGTGGGGCAATCAGTGCAGGAGAATCAAACAGAGAGAAATATATGCAGGGAAAATAATCTGGAATTGCAGAAAACGTGTTTATTCAGTATTTCATAGAATGGTAATGAAAAGATAATCTGGTACAAGGAGATGTAAAATGCAGTTCCATGCAGAAAATATTAGTTAATTTACTATTCTAAAGAACCCCAAGCTGAATGTATGAGTATTTCCTGTAAACCCAAAATAACCGAAAGGAGCTAGATATCTACCTTTTCAGTTCCAACTCACAGGGTTTCAAGGAGTCATTCACACAAGTAAATCCCAAAATGTGTGTTCACACCAGATTTTTGGTGATGTGAAACTTATACCATCAGAAGTCACCAACAATTAATGTGATGTACTCCTACTGGTGTCTCAGGGCATAGTTACAAGAAGGATGAATTAATTCATGGGTAGCTCATTACGTTTGAGGCAGACTGCTAATTATGAATGATGATAGATTGGACAAGTTCTTCCCCAACAAATCCCTAAGACTTAAAGGGACTGTGAATTTGATGTTTTCCCCCTGTGAATAGATTAAGAAGGTTCCCCAAATATGCAAAGCTAGAATTAAACTCAGGCTAACATGTCAGATGCAAATTGATTTGCGTGGAGATCTAAGACAGATTTTCCTTCCCATTATGACAAACGTTTTAGAGATGAAGATATGACAACTCCATCTACTTGCTCAGTGTCCCTCACAGTGTTCTGGTGGCTGGTAATGTGGAGGATTCGTAACTCTGATACACTCCAGAACCGAGTCCAGAACTGACTCCAGAATCGAAACCGAAGCTATTGAACCCTGAAGAAGTACCTGAAAGCAAAAAGAAAAATTCAAATCTCTGAGATATTATTCTGTCATCAAAAAAAACTTATTTTTTTATTTTTTCAATTAAAGGGAAATTTAGTGTGGCCAATTCACCTACCCTGCACATCTTTGGGTTGTGGGGGCGAAACCCACGCAAACACAGGGAGAATGTGCAAACTCCACACAGACAGTGACCCAGAGCCGGGATCGAACCCGGGTCCTTGGTGCCGAGAGGCAGCAGTGCTAACCACTGCACCACCGTGCTGCCCTCTCATCAAAAAAATGTTCCCTTTAGGCTCTACTTTTCAAAAATCTATTCAGCCACACAGGAGTTACCAAATGCCAGCAGCATGACAAGAAATGGCTACCTGCCCCAACACGAAGCAATTATTGTTCTCATTACTAAACATAATCAGCCAGCATGGGGGCTAGGAAGGCAAGTTGACTACTGACATTGTACTTATATTGGACAATAATTGACCTCATCATTAAACACAGACATAATTTACATTTATGCATGACTAAAATAAGAGCAGGAATGCTGGAAATGCAAAGCAATTCTATCAGACTCTGGGAACAGAACAGAGAGATTAAGTATTGGGGAGCACTGTATAGATCCTTCTTCAGAACACATGCACTGTGATCTGAAATGACAGCCTGACTATTCCCTTCCTAACAGATGAGAAATATACTGTGTATTTCCAGAAATCCCCACTTTTGCTTTCCAATCTAGCTCTTCCTCCAAGAATTCTTAGTTCAAACTAGGAAATGGAAATTCTCTTACCCTGGTTCTGTACTTGCTGGATGCTCAGGGTTTTTACTCCCGATGACATTCTGTTGAAAAGGAAACACATTCACATTACTGCAATGGTATGTATATATGCAGACAAGTAAAGGGTTAATTATTACATCTCAGTGTAACACATTCACTAGAGGGCAGCACTAGTTCCCACTATAAATATAAAAACTCAGGGTATCTTGGGATACTAGTCAGTAGAGTGTGTAAGCAGAGAGAGATAGATCACAGCATATTTAAGATTAGATAGAAGCAGCACGTGTATTTAAATTTGTTATTACTTAAATATAGATTACTTGATTACTAGTTATAGTTCTGTGAAGTGTGCAAACTCAATATTAATTAATCGTTATTCAATAAATTAGTTTTGCTTTAAGTTAAAGATTGGTGGTTTCTTTATAATCACACCATCAGACCATTCTGGATTATGAAGCAAAGAGTAATGATATATTACCAAGGAGTAATATAACAATTACAGCAGGTATTTGCAGAATATTTACATCCAGATTTGATTTCTTTTTTTAATGAATAAATTTAGAACAAGTGTGGCTCGGGAATCCTCAAGCACCAAAATGTAACGGGTGGGATTCTCTGTCCCACCAGCCCCGTTTTCCAGCTCTGTGCACCCCTGCTGGCAGCGATACCCTCCGTCAGCCGGCCAATGGGGTTTCCCATTGTGGCCACCCCATGCTGTCGAGAAACCTGCGGGTGTGGGTGCGCTGCCGGCGAAGCGGAGGATCCTGCAGAACAGCTAAAGCAGGATGTTCACCAATGTTCTCCCGCTCCCAGGGACCTTGGTATCTGCTGGGGTAACGTTCTGAATGCGCACACAGACACCCTCCAGCTCCTCAGCCAAAGTGCCCATTCTTCATGGGTGGCCACAAACAGCAAATGCCAGCAGGCCATTTGGTCATGGGGAGGGAGATCCAGATCTTGGAGTGAGTTGATGTTTTGCGTTCCATTCGATACCAGCAGCTTTTGAACCCAATTTTTGTGTGGAATATCAGGGCACTCTGAATGCCTGCACTTAATTCCATTCACAGAGATCAACACTACCATTTAAATGCAAGTAGATTGTAATCTGCCAATATAGGAGATTATGGACTGTGTTAGAATTTGGAAGTGCCCCATATCCTACCTTTCCTCCTCTCTCTCCAGCAGAGTCCTGTAGGTGCCAATTTCAATCTCCAGACTCATCTTGATTTGTACCAGCGCATCATACTCCTGGGCTTGTTTCATTAGCTGCGCTTGCGCTGTATTGATGGCCGCCTGCAGGTCCGCAATCCTGGCCTTAGCGTCTTTGAGAGACAGTTCACCATTTTCTTCCGCATCTTTGATTTTACCCTCCAGGATCACACGCTAAATGGCACAAACATTAATATGAAAAATGAAATGAAAATCGCTTATTGTTACAGTAGGCTTCAATGAAGTGACTGTGACAAGCCCCTAATCACCACATTCCGGCGCCAGTTCGGGGAGGCCAGTATGGGAATCGAACCGTGCTGCTGGCCTGCTTGAAAAGCCAGTGGTTTAGCCCAGTGAGCTAAACCAACCCCTAATATGGTCAGATTCATCAACATTATGTGCATTAGAAGAACACCAGGTCCGGCCAGAAAGGCTGACCGTTATAACCAAGAATTGGGAAGAGCAGACTGAATTGCAGACTGATACGAGACAATTTCAGCAGGTCTGACAGCATCTGTGGAGAGAGAAGGGAGCGAACGTTTCCAGTCTGGGTGACCCTTTTACAACAATCATTCAGTTGCAGTCGGTGACAATGCTGGAAAATCTCAGCAAGTCTGGCAGCATCTGTAGGGAGAGAAAAGAGCTAACGTTTCAAGTCCGATGACTCTTTGTCAAAGCTGTACAAAGAGCCGCTTTGACAAAGAGTCATCCGACTCGAAACGTTAGCTCTTTTCTCTCCCTACAGATGCTTCCAGACTTCATAGATTTTTCATAGATTTTACAGTGCAGAAGGAGGCCATTCGGCCCATCGAGTCTGCACCGGCTCTTGGAAAGAGCACCCTACCCAAGGTCAACACCTCCACCCCATCCCCATAACCCCATAACCCAGTAACCCCAACCAACACCAAGGCCAATTTTGGACACTAAGGGCAATTTATCATGGCCAATCCACCTAACCTGCACATCTTTGGACTGTGGGAGGAAACCGGAGCACCCGGAGGAAACCCACACACCCCACACACACACGGGGAGGATGTGCAGACTCCGCACAGACAGTGACCCAAGCCGGAATCGAACCTGGGACCCTGGAGCTGTGAAGCGATTGTGCTATCCACAATGCTACCGTGCTGAGATTTTCCAGCATTTTCCCTTTTGTTTCAGATTCCAGCATCCGCAGTAATTTGCTTCTATTCAGTTGCAGTCATTGTCCTGTCGCTTTCATTTCTTTGCTTACCTGGTTTCTCAGACCGTCAATTTCACCATTCAGCCCGCGGATATTCGTTGTCAGGTTTTTAATGTCAATCTTAATTTGATTGAGTTCATCGCCACATTGTCCAGATGACATGCTCAGTTCCTGAATCTGCAATGAAAACAATTAGTTAGTCAAAGATTTCACACCGAGAGTGGGTCCCATCTAATCTATGTGGGACATGAGGATTGGGATATTAACCTTGCTCTGTTTGAATGTCTCCATCTCTTCGCGGCCAGCTGCGGCCAGTGCCGCATACTTATTTTTGGCTTCCTGAATGACGTCAGCAGCGTTGAAGGTGGGCGCCGACTCCAGTTGCACGTTGACAGATGTGTTCTGAATCTGTGCCTGCAGCTCATTAATTTCCTAAATATCAGCAGGAGGGGGTTAAAAAAAATTAAAAAGTGATTGAGAGCGTTCGAGCTGCATTGGTCGAATTCAAGAGAACAACTGGTGAACCAGGCCACATTTTTACCTCTTCAAAGACTGATTGGAGGAAGTGGATTTCATCTGTAAGGCTTTCCAGTTTGGCTTCCAGTTCCACTTTGCTCATGTAGGAGTCATCCACGTCCTAAAGTGGGGAGGGACAAAGTACTTTCAGCCAAGCGATCGGGTTGCCTGAGCCCCGCGGACAGGTATGTACATAATATAGTCACCTCACCTTCTTCACCAGGACAAACTCATTTTCCATTTCTGTGCGTTTGTTAATTTCATCTTCGTACCTGGAATGAAACAGATTATTTTGTAGATAATCCTTCCAACCCCATTGCTCCGTTTCCAAGACACTATCAAATATCGATCTAAATACTCACTGTTTTCCACCTTTCCCTCCACAAGTTACACGCCGTCAAACTCTGCTCTTAGAAGTCTTACTTGAACAGCAAGATCACCCAGACGAGAACCCACCCCTCCCCCCCCAGTTTACCAAATTCATTAACACCGCCAGCCCATCCCATGACCCAAATACACTCATTCAGGAGAGGAGTGTGACGAGGACCGAGTTCCTCCACTTTTACCACAGATTCGTGGCTCTCCACACTCACTGAACTTCTCCTGTCCTATCGTGCACAGGCCAGATCGTCTCGCTTGGACATTTCTAATGTTCCCCACTCCACAACCCAGGGGAACTGAGGCCAAATGCAGCAATACAGCTGTATTCCCGCGGAGAGGAGTATGACGGGGACTGAGTCCCTCCTGCAGTTTCGTCTACACGACCATCCTAAAGATTATTTTGCCACCTCTTGACCAATTTGTCAAAATGGTCCTCAATTGAAACTGGGAGCCTGTGCCGTTGAGACACGACTCGGGGTCGGTGCATGAGCAAATCCAGCAGCGGCGCACTTACTTGGTCTTGAAGTCCTCAACGACAGCTTGCATTTGTAGAAGATCCCCCTCGAATCTCTGCTTCTCCTGCCCAAGTGTTTCCAGTTGTTTTCTCAGGTTCTCGATGTAAGTCTGGAACATGTTGTCGATGTTGGATTTGTAATCTCCTTGTTCTTTCAGGAGATTCAGTTTGATCTCCAGTCTCTTATTGATCTGTTCCAGATCACGAACCTAACGGAGTAAAATGAGGACAGTTAGATTGGAAATAACACCCATTTCTGGGGACACATCAACTAATTGAGAAAAGACACAAAACACTGGTTCATAAACATGCTGCTGTGAAAATTACCCGGCAAGTGAATAAGGCAAAGTCGTTGTTGAGCTCCATGATCTGTTTGCCCTCACGCAGACGGATCGTCTGAAAGGAGGTGTCAATGTTAGGGAGAGGGGCACTGAGGTCAACGGGTTGATTGACTATCTGGTTCATCCCGAAGCTGCCAGCGCCGTAGCCATACTGGGAGATGCCGCGGCTGTAGCTGGAGCGGCCACCGCCGTAGCTGCTCATGCCACTCATGCCTACTCCAACTGGCCGTGACATTTGCCGCCTTTGAACTTGGATCAGACTCTGTGCTCTGGGAACACGAGAGGTGGACATTCTGCTGAACTGGCTGCTGATGCCGCCGCCGCCGCCTATGCTGCTGCTGCTGCTGATGCCGCTGCCCACGCGGCGCTGGCTGCTGCGGCTCGTGAATTTCTGTGTAGACATGTTGAGGCTGGAGGAGAGAGTCTGGAGTTCCAAACTGAACGACTGGTGGAGGTAAGGGTGCTTTCAGCTGCTTTTATGAGCTGTGTGGATCTGGGCTTGGTCAGGGTGTCAGATAACAGCAATGAGGAATAGAGAGCAACCGATATAGGGGCGGAGCCGGTCAGTCACCCGCCCCTCTGCCACGGGTTCCAACCTGTCCCTTTGCGGAGCAGCCACACCTGGTTCTTGCTCCAACCTGGAGTCAGCTCTTTTCGGAGCAGCCCCCTCTCTACCTGTAGACCATCAGCTAGATGTAAGGCTGGGGAACTCCACAATCCCTGTGAAGGATCTGATTGAGAGGGCAGCAACTCCTGTACAAATGGTGAATGTAAATAGCGACAGCAGCTCACAGTATTGACGTCTATTAGTGAGCATCAGTGTTGGAGCTGGGGTTGCTTATTGAACTGTGTGTTTTTACGTACGTCTCGATTCTTTTTGATATCAGGCCAGCTTTAACTGCAAATGCACTTTGAAGAATTGCGGAACAACTTTGTGAGGCGGGGGAAGAGTGTACAACTCTCTTAATCACAGTGATCTTTAAAACCCATCTTACCTCCAGCACAAAGAAACACTCGCTACCACTTTGATTTATTAGCCCCCTCAGACCTTTCCATGGCTGCTGCTGAAACCGTTGCCCATTGTTTGGGTGGCACAGTCGTTAGCACTGCTGCCTCAGCGCCAAGGACCTGGATTCCATTCCAAACTTGGGCACTGTAGAACATAGAACAGTACAGCACAGAACAGGCCCTTCGGCCCTCAATGTTGTGCCGAGCCATGATCACCCTACTCAAACCCACGTATTCACCCTATACCCGTAACCCAACAACCCCCCCCATTAACCTTACTTTTTTTTTTAGGACACTACGGGCAATTAGCATGGCCAATCCACCTAACCCGCACATCTTTGGACTGTGGGAGGAAACCCACACACACAGGGGGAGGACGTGCAGACTCCACACAGACAGTGACCCAGCCGGGAATCGAACCTGGGACCCTGGCGCTGTGAATCATTTATGCTAACCACCATGCTACCCTGCTGCCCCTACTGTCTGCTTGGAGTTTGTACGTTCTCCCCGTGTCTGTATGGGCTTCCTCTGGTTTCCACCCAGAGCCCAAAGATCTGCAGGTTAGGTGGATTGGCCATGTTGAATTGTTCCTTAGTGTCCAGGGATGTGAAGGTTAGGTGGATTGGCCATGTTGAATTGTCCCTTAGTGTCCAAAGATGTGCAGGTTCGGTGGATTGGCCATATTGAATTGTCCCTTAGTGTCCAGGAATGTGCACGTTAGGTGGATTGGCCATGTTAAATTGTCGCTTAGTGTCCAAAGATGTGCAGGTTAGGTGGATTGGCCATGTTAAATTGTCCCTTAGTGTCCAAAGATGTGCAGGTTAGGTGGATTGGCCATACTGAATTGTCCCTTAGTATCCAAAGATGTGCAGGTTAGGTGGATTGGCCATACTGAATTGTCCCTTAGTGTCCAGGAATGTGCAGGTTAGGTGGATTGGCCATGTTAAATTGTCGCTTAGTGTCCAAAGATGTGCAGGTTATGTGGATTGGCCATGATCAATTGTCCCTTGGTGTCCAAAGATGTGCAGGTTAGGTGGATTGGCCATGTTAAATTGTCCCTTCGTGTCCAGGGATATGAAGGTTAGGTGGGATTAGGGAGATAGGGTGGGGGAGTGAGCCTAGGTAAAGTGCTCTTTCGGCAGGTCGGTGCAGACTTGATAGGCCGAATGGCCTCCTTCAGCACTATTGAGATTCTTTGGACCTTTGACTATTTAAATTCTCTCCCTGAGATCTCTGCATTCGTCCACCTCTGGCTTGTTGGACTTTGACCCACTTTCTTCACCTCATCATTGTCTATATTCTTTAAAGGCCTCGTTGACTGAGCGCCTGTTCCTGTATCCTGATGTCTCCTTATTGTGGTAAAAGCAAATTACTTTGGACAAACAGCTTTGACAAAGAGTCATCGCACTCAAAACGTTAGCTTTTTTCTCTCCCTACAGATGCTGCCAGTCCTGCTGAATTCAGCATTTTCTCTTTCGTTTCAAATTACTTCGGATGCTGGAAATCTGTGATAAAATCCAAAAATGGTGGATAAACTCAGGTCTGGCAGCATCTGTGGAGATCATCGAGATTCACTTTTCCTGCTGGTAGCACACTCTCGCCAGCGGTTTTCACGGCAGCATGGGGCAGTTTCAGCGTTTCGAATCCACCGTGTTGCACCCGGCATGAATTAGGACGCACTTGTTAAATAGTGGGAAATCCAAAATCAAATCAGTTTGCCATCTAACCAACCCGCTCTCGGTGGCGAATTCCGGACCTTGCCCAAATATGGCGAGCATATCATTAACCCCAATTAGCATCAATTTCCATCTCATTAGGAAGATTGAAGTCGAATGCAATGGCCTCCTGGGAATTACTTTTAAAAATCTTTTCATGGTACATAATCTGGCAATCTTGCAATCACTGAAAGGTAAATGCTGTCACATTTACAGAGCTCCCTCGGAGAGACAAATGGACACACAAAACAGAAAGAGAAAATATACATATCCAAACAAGGAACCTTATGACTATTTGCATGTCAGACCCCATCTGGCCATTCTGTCGTGATTGGGTTCTCAATTTTGGCTCTGGCATGTATCGCCCAACATGCTGGAGATGTTCCCTTTTTTCCTTCTTGCCCGTCCTCCACGGCTATGCTGCCTGTATTCCATTGTCCCCTTTGTGGGTTTTAATTTGCTTTTATGTGCCCCCCTCCCCCTCTCACTCCCTTCCCATCCTCCCTACCTCCCCTTTTCCTGTGCATTTTGTGGTTTCCTTGTACCTCCCCCTTTCTCCCTGCTCTATTGGTTGCTGGCTACAAACAGGTCTCGGAACAAGTTGGTGAATGGTTTCCATGTCTTGTGCAAGCCCTCTTCTGACTCATGGATGATAAATTTTATTTTCTTCAGTTGGAGAAATTCATAGAATATACAGTGCAGGAGAAGGGCATTCAGCCCATTGAGTCTGCACTGGCCCTAGGAAAGAGCAGCCCTTGGCAACATATTTAACCGCCTCCTGTATGGTACCTTGTCAAAGGCCTCCTGGAAATCCAGAAATCATAATCACTGGTCCCCCTTTGTCTAACTTTCTCAAAGAACTCTTAACACATTTGTCAGACTTTTTTGATATAAATTTAGAGTGTCTTTAATCCATTTTTTCCAATTAAGGGGCAATTTAGTGTGGCCAATACACCTACCCTGCACATCTTTGGGTTGTGGGGGCGAAACCCGGGGAGAATATATGCAAACTCCACACAGTCAGTGATCCAGAGCCAGGATCGAACCTGGGACCTTGGCACCGTGAGCAGGCAGTGCTATCCACTGTGCAACCGTGCTGCTCTCAGATTTGTCAGACATCACCTCAACTTGATGAATCCACACTGACTCAGTCCTATTATACCATGCACAAAGTACTCCGCAATCTCATCCTTAATAATAGACTCTAAAATCTTACCAACAGCCGAAGTCAGGCTAACTGGCATATAATTTCCCATTTTCCAGTCCTCTAGGACCCTCCCTACCTCCAGTGATTCCTGAGAGATCACCACCAATGCCTCCACAATCTCCCCAGCTATCTCTTTCAGAACCCTGAGGTGTAGGCCATCCAGTCTGGGTGATCTATCCACCTGCAGACCTTTCAGTTTCCCCAGAAACTTCTCCTTAGTAATGGTCACTGCACTCACCTCTGCCCCCTGATTCTCCTGGAGCTCTGGCATCCCACTGGTGTCTTCCACCGTGAAGACTGATGCAAAGTAACTATTCAATTCCTCTGTCATTTCTTTGTGCCCAATTACTACTTCTCCAGCCTCATTTTCCAGTAGTCTATTCTTGCCTCTCTCTTATCTTTAATATATTGAAAAAAACTCTTGCAATCTTCTTTTAGATTACTAGCTAGCTTACACTTGTATTTCATCTTCTCCCCCTTATTGCTATTTTAGTTGTCCTCTTTTAAAGGCTTCCCAATCCTCTGGCTTCCCACTAATCCTCATCACTTTGTATGCTTTTTCCTTAACCTTTATGCTGTCCTTGACTTCCCTCGTCAGCCATGGATGCCTCGTCCTCGCCTTAGTATGTTTCCTCCTCCTTGGGATGGATTTCTGTTGTGCCTCCTGAATAACCCCAAAAACCCCTGCCATTGCTGTTCAACTGTCTTCCCTGCTGGGCTCCTTTTCACAGAATTACAGCATTTACAGAGCAGAAGGAGGCCATTCGGCCTCAATGAGTCATCACCGGCCCTTGGAAAGAGCACCCTACCTAGCCCCACACCTCCACCCTATCCCCACACTTCCATCCTATCCCCGTAACCCCACTTTACCTCACCTTTTTTGGACACTAAGGGCAACTTTGCATGGCCAATCCACCTACCCCTGCACATCTTTGGACTGTGGGAGGAAACCGGAGCACCCGGAGGAAACCCACGCAGACACGGGGAGAACGTAAAGACTCCGCACAGACAGTGACCCAAGCCAGAATTGAACCTGGGACCCTGGCGTGTGAAGCCATTGTGCTAACCACTATGCTACCGTGCAGCCCCAATGAACTCTGGCCAGCTCCTGCCTCATGTCTTTGTAGTTACCTTTACTCAATTGTAAAACCATTACAATGGGCAGCACGATAGCACAAGTGGATAGCACTGCGGCTTCACAGCGCCAGGGTCCCAGGTTCGATTCCCTGCTGGGTCACTGTCTGTGTGGAGTCTGTACGTTCTCCCCGTGTCTGCGTGGGTTTCCTCCGGGTGCTCCGGTCTACCACAAACTGCTCCAAAAAAGGTCTTTATGGGTGGGTTCAAAATGTGGGAGGGACATATGGCTTTTTTCTTCTCCTCTCTGTTGAGGAGTTGGTCTCCTGATGGTAATGATAGTACGGCCGTAGGCTGTGTTAGTCTTACGGGTTCTCAAATATGTTGAGGAATGTCTCCTTAGAACTAATGTAGTCATGATCCTTTTGTATTTTGGTTGTGTTGGGGTTTCTATGTTGTTGACTAAATAATGTATTGGTACAGAGAGGTCTTTTATCCAAGAAAAGAATGTTATAGGGACATTATGGTGCCTCTGGTGTAACTTGAGTTAGGGGAGGTGTGTTTTGGAACATGTTTGGATGTGGAGTGAAAATCTTATCCTATTTTTCTTCTGGTGTATTGTGCAATGGCTGTAACTAATTTAAAGCTATATTTGTAACTAATTTAAAGCTATATTCCGACAGTCAGACATCCAGTCTGCAGCTTTGGGTGGTGCTGCCAATCGCCAGCCGAGCAGGATTCTTTGGCGGCCGATTAGGGAGGCTCCCCTCTCCATGAAGATTGTTGGCTGTTCTGAGACCCTGAAGACTGCCACCTTTGGGCGTGGCTCCAGCCTCACCCCCACAACCTTGTACATTGCCTCAAAAAACATTGTCCAGAACCCAGGCAAGCCCAGAACGTGTGGGTGTGGTTGGCAGGACTTCCCTGGCACTGTTCGCATTTGTCCTCCATCTCCAGGAAGAATCTGTCATTCGGGTTCTGGTCAGGTGTGCTCAGTGTACCACCTTTAGCCACAGTAGGTTCACCCTGCACATGTGGAGGTGGAGGTCACCCTGTTTAGTTCTTTGATCCAGAGCCCCCCCTCCCCTACATCTATGCCTAATTCTTCCTCCAATTTTTCTATTGTCTCATCTAGCGGGGAGCGTGCCTCTTTCCAACGGTCGTCTGTACAGGTCCCTGCATTTTCCCATCCCCAAATCACCTGCATTCAATAGTTCCTCTGCCAGTGTGTGTCAGTGAGTGTCTTGGCACCGTGGGTACGTCATCGTTTCCCTGTGGAGGAAGTTTTTGATTTGTATGTACCTTAATTCATTCCCTTTGGGTGGTTGGAACCTCTCCGTCAGTTACTCCAAAGTCGCTAGACTGTCGCCTGTGTACATGTCGCTAACGGTCAGTGTCCCCTCGTCCTGTATCCACCTTTTGAAGGTGGCATCCATCGTTGTTGAAGTGAACCTGTGTTTGTTACAGAAGGGGGCCATGGTGGACATTTCGGTCAGGCCGAAGTGTTGCCTCAGCTGGTGCCATGTACGGAGTGTGGCTGCAACCACTGCGCTTTTCGAGTGTTTGGTTGGAGGGGATGCGAGTACTGTTGTGACTAGGGCCTGGAGGGACATCCCTATACAGGAACTCTCCTCCATCTTCACCCATTCTGCTCCCAGTTCCTTCACCCATCCCCTCATTCTTTCTGCTGTGACCGCCCAGTGGTAAAATTGTAGGTTTGGAAGGGCCAGGTCTCCCATGCTTCTTTACCTTTGTTGGACCCTATTTTGGATCCTTGGAGTCTTCCCTCCCCACACAAACGGCATGATTAGTTTATCTACCATTCTGAAGAAGACCTTGGGGATTTAGATCAGTAAGGATCTGAACATGAAGTGGAAGCTGTGCAGTACGTTCATCTTGATCGTCTGCACTTTCACTTCCAGTGAGAGTGGTCATCTGCATAGAGTGAGATTCTATGCTCTCTGCCACCTCTCTGAATACCTCTCCAGCCTTTCGCCATTCTGAGGCGATTTCCAGTGGCTCGATTGCCAGGGCGAACAGCAGCGGGCATCCCTGCCCTGTGCCTCTGTGAGGCTGAAAGTATTCAGAGCTGGTGGTGTTAGTTCGCACGCTCGCCATGGGAGCATCCTACAGATATTTTACCCTGACGGTGAGCCCTGATCCAAGCCCAAACTGCTCCAGTACCTCTATGAGGTATTTCCACTTGACTCTGTTGAGGCCTTTTCTGCGTCCAGGAAGATGATCACTTCTGGTGTTCTCTCCCCAGATGGGGTCAGTGTCATGCTCAGCAGGCGCCTAATGTTCAATGTTAGCTGCCTGCCCTTGACAAAGCCTGTTTGGTCCTCTGTGCCCACCTCTTGTACGCAGCTCACCAGCTGCCTAGCCAGGATTTCCCCCCAGAATTTTCATGTCTACTTGAGCAGTGAGATGGGCCTGTAGGACCCGCATTCAGTATGGTCTTTGTCTTTCGTGGCTATCAGTAATATTGAGGCTTGCACCATAATTTGTGGCGGGGAGCCCCTATTTAGCGTGCCTGTGAACATCTCAGACAAGTGCGGGTCCAGTGCTGCCATAAATTCTTTGTAAAAGCCTGCCGGGAGTCCATCTGTGCCCGGTTCCTTCCCTGCCTGTGTGGAGTTGATAGTCTCCATGATCTCTCCCAGATCGAAAGGTGCCTCCAGGCCATGTCTCCTATCTTCCCCCATGAATGGTGTGTCCAGTCCGTCGAGGAACTGCGCCACCCTCGAGTCCCCCTCAAAGATTGAATGAATACTTCACACCTGTCTTCACCAAAGAGAATGGGTAGGTGGATATGGAACTCAGGGAGAGAGACTGTGAGGTTTTTGACCAAATTGTCATAGGAAGTGACAAGGTAATGGAGGTGTTGGCAGGCAGAAAAGTGGAAAAATCTCCAGGTCCGGATGAATTATGTCCCAGGATGCTGTGGGAGGCAAGGGAGGATATTGTCGGGACTCTGACCCAAATTTTTAACTCCTCTTTGGCCACGGGGGAGGTGCTAGAGGACTGGAAAACAGCTAATATGGTCTCACTACTTAAGAAAAGTTGTAGCGATAAACCAGGGAACTACAGACCAGTGAGTCTCACGTCCGTGGGGTCTGGGATCTGTGGTTGAGGGGCTCCTGCTGTGCCCGGAGGTGCGTGTGTAGAGCGTGGTTTTTCAGCACAACTGACTTGGTGGATGGCACTCTTGAGTGAAGGCGGGATATATAAGGGTGAGGGACGTTTGGGGGATTTGAGGATCCCGGGTGGAAGCCTGAGCTGATTGTCGGTCTCTCGTCCTCTCCAATTCCTTCCAGATACCAAAATGCAGGATGGCGTCGGTCCCGCAGATGCTGCCATTGCGTTGCTGGTGGAAGCCCAGGCACCCAGACTCCGGAGAAGGCAGCAACAGTGACACAGGCTGGAGGCAGCACCTCATGTGCAGGGGGCGCCGTACACCCTGAATACCCAGTCATCCATCAGTCCAAGGAGGAACTCAGAGGGGGACACCAGCGATGGCCCTAGGTGTACAGGCATCATTGGTCTTTCAAGGAGATGGCAGCCTGCATGTGCCCAGAAGACTCTGTCTCAACAAAGAGTCAGTGCAGCACTTGTGCCATGTCCTCCTGAACTTGGCGCTCTGTGGAGCAGGAGGACACCGGCTCCTGGTAGCCGTGAAGATCACCTTAGTCCTGAACCTCTATGCAACTGGTTCATTCCAGGGCTCAGTCAGGGACTTGTGCGACATTTCACAAGCTACAGCCCACAGTGCACCTGTGAGATCATGGATGCCCTGGTGAGGGGGTGGGGGGGTGGGGTGGGGGGGGTGCCTTTCACCTTGGACCACTGTGCACAGGGAACAGGTGGGGGGGAGCGGTGGGCAACATGGGGCTGAGGTGCAGGCAGGCCCGTTGTGAAGATTAACATGACAGAGGCTTCACATGTATCAGGTGTAACATGTTTTAATTGTGAACATTGGACATTTTGATTCCCCTTATCTACAGATAGTGCCCACTCAGTGATTATCCCTCTTCTTGATCTTTCGTGGTCTAGTGCTACGCCTAGTTGTGTGCCCAGGATGCATATCAGAGGTGGAGGCAACCTGCTGCTTCCTGCGCCTTGTGGCCTTTGCTGCTCTGATGGACATCCTCTGCAGGGCCTGGAGCCTGTGTGCCCGAGCGTCACAGGTGTCACCCTGCCACTCTGTTCTGCCTGCTGCCCTTGGGTTGTGCTGGAGTCAGGATGGGGGGATTTGGAAGAAGGAGACCATCTTTGTCTGTACTTGGTGGCAGGCCTCAAGTTTACTTTCAGTGCTTCCTCCTCCCTGACGGTGCCCATAGAGCTCTGGGAGTCTCCATGGGATGGAGGGGCAGCTGGAGTGAGCTCCAGAATCCTCTGCGCCATCTGTCTCTGCCAGCCCTGGCGCCTCCCCGTTGCCTGCAGCATGATGTTGACACCTTCAGCGCTCCTCAATGACTGGGCCATGCTCTGCAGTGCCTCGGCAATGTCTACCTGTGTCTGGGACCCGCCCCTCAGCAACTGGGCCATGCTCTGCAGTGCCTCGGCAATGTCTGCCTGTGTCTGGGACCCGCCCCTCAGCAACTGGGCCATGCTCTGCAGTGCCTCAGCAATGTCTACCTGCGTCTGGGACATATCCCTCAGCAACTGGGCCATGCTCTGCAGTGCCTCAGCAATGTCTACCTGTGTCTGGGACCCGCCCCTCAGCAACTGGGCCATGCTCTGCAGTGCCTCAGCAATGTCTACCTGTGTCTGGGACATATCCCTCAGCAACTGGGCCATGCTCTGCAGTGCCTCGGCTACGTCTGCCTACGTCTGGGACCCGCCCCTCAGCAACTGGGCCATGCTCTGCAGTGCCTCAGCAATGTCTACCTGTGTCTGGGACCCGCCCCTCAGCAACTGGGCCATGCTCTGCAGTGTCTCAGCAATGTCTACCTGTGTCTGGGACATATCCCTCAGCAACTGGGCCATGCTCTGCAGTGCCTCAGCAAAGTCTACCTGTGTCTGGGACCCACCCCTCAGCAACTGGGCAATGCTCTGCAGTGCCTCAGCAATGTCTGCCTACGTCTGGGACCCGCCCCTCAGCAACTGGGCCATGCTCTGCAGTGCCTCAGCAATGTCTGCCTGTGTCTGGGACATATCCCTCAGCAACTGGGCAATGCTCTGCAGTGCCTCAGCAATGTCTGCCTGTGTCTGGGACATTTCCCTCAGCAACTGGGCCATGCTCTGCAGTGCCTCAGCAATGTCTGCCTGTGTCTGGGACCCGCCCCTCAGCAACTGGGCCATGCTCTGCAGTGCCTCAGCAATGTCTGCCTGTGTCTGGGACCCGCCCCTCAGCAACTGGGCCATGCTCTGCAGTGCCTCGGCAATGTCTACCTGTGTCTGGGACCCGCCCCTCAGCGACTGGGCCATGCTCTGCAGTGCCTCGGCAATGTCTACCTGTGTCTGGGACATATCCCTCAGCAACTGGGCCATGCTCTGCAGTGCCTCAGCAATGTCTGCCTGTGTCTGGGACCCGCCCCTCAGCAACTGGGCCATGCTCTGCAGTGCCTCGGCAATGTCTGCCTGTGTCTGGGACATATCCCTCAGCAACTGGGCCATGCTCTGCAGTGCCTCAGCAATGTCTACCTGTGTCTGGGACATATCCCTCAGCAACAGGGCCATGCTCTGCAGTGCCTCAGCAATGTCTACCTGTGCCTGGGACATATCCCTCAGCAACTGGGCCATGCTCTGCAGTGCCTCAGCAATGTCTACCTGTGTCTGGGACCCGCCCCTCAGCAACTGGGCCATGCTCTGCAGTGCCTCAGCAATGTCTACCTGTGTCTGGGACATATCCCTCAGCAACTGGGCCATGCTCTGCAGTGCCTCGGCAATGTCTACCTGTGTCTGGGACCCGCCCCTCAGCAACTGGGCCATGCTCTGCAGTGCCTCAACAATGTCTACCTGTGTCTGGGACATATCCCTCAGCAACTGGGCCATGCTCTGCAGTGCCTCGGCAATGTCTACTTGTCTCTGGGACATATCCCTCAGCTACTGGGCCATGCTCTGCAGTGCCTCAGCAATGTCTACCTGTGTCTGGGACCCGCCCCTCAGCAACTGGGCCATGCTCTGCAGTGTCTCAGCAATGTCTGCCTGTGTCTGGGACCCACCCCTCAGCAACTGGACCATGCTCTGCAGTGCCTCAGCAATGTCTACCTGTGTCTGGGACCCGCCCCTCAGCAACTGGGCCATGCTCTGCAGTGCCTCAGCAATGTCTGCCTGTGTCTGGGACCCACCCCTCAGCAACTGGACCATGCTCTGCAGTGCCTCAGCAATGTCTACCTGTGTCTGGGACACATCCCTCAGCAACTGGGCCATGCTCTGCAGTGACTCAGCAATGTCTACCTGTGTCTGGGACCCGCCCCTCAGCAACTGGGCCATGCTGTGCAGTGCCTCGGCAATGTCTACCTGTGTCTGGGACATATCCCTCAGCAACTGGGCCATGCTCTGCAGGGCCTCAGCAATGTCTACCTGTGTCTGGGACATATCCCTCAGCAACTGGGCCATGCTCTGCAGTGCCTCAGCAATGTCTACCTGTGTCTGGGACATATCCCTCAGCAACTGGGCCATGCTCTGCAGTGCCTCGGCTACGTCTGCCTACGTCTGGGACCCGCCCCTCAGCAACTGGGCCATGCTCTGCAGTGCCTCAGCAATGTCTACCTGCGTCTGGGACATATCCCTCAGCAACTGGGCCATGCTCTGCAGTGCCTCGGCAATGTCTGCCTACGTCTGGGACCCACCCCTCAGCAACAGGGCCATGCTCTGCAGTGCCTCAGCAATGTCTACCTGTGTCTGGGACCCGCCCCTCAGCAACTGGGCCATGCTCTGCAGTGTCTCAGCAATGTCTACCTGTGTCTGGGACATATCCCTCAGCAACTGGGCCATGCTCTGCAGTGCCTCAGCAATGTCTACCTGTGTCTGGGACATATCCCTCAGCAACTGGGCCATGCTCTGCAGTGCCTCAGCAATGTCTACCTGTGTCTGGGACCCGCCCCTCAGCAACTGGGCCATGATCTGCAGTGCCTCGGCAATGTCTGCCTACGTCTGGGACCCGCCCCTCAGCAACTGGGCCATGCTCTGCAGTGCCTCAGCAATGTCTACCTGTGTCTGGGACCCGCCCCTCAGCAACTGGGCCATGCTCTGCAGTGCCTCAGCAATGTCTGCCTACGTCTGGGACCCGCCCCTCAGCAACTGGGCCATGCTCTGCAGTGCCTCAGCAATGTCCACCTGTGTCTGGGACCCGCCCCTCAGCAACTGGGCAATGCTCTGCAGTGCCTCAGCAATGTCTACCTGTGTCTGGGACATATCCCTCAGCAACTGGGCCATGCTCTGCAGTGCCTCAGCAATGTCTACCTGTGTCTGGGTCATATCCCTCAGCAACTGGGCCATGCTCTGCAGTGCCTCGGCTACGTCTGCCTACGTCTGGGACCCGCCCCTCAGCAACTGGGCCATGCTCTGCAGTGCCTCGGCAATGTCTGCCTGTGTCTGGGACCCGCCCCTCAGCAACAGGGACATGCTCTGCAGTGTCTCGGCAATGTCTGCCTGTGTCTGGGACCCGCCCCTCAGCAACTGGGCCATGCTCTGCAGTGCCTCAGCAATGTCTACCTGTGTCTGGGACATATCCCTCAGCAACTGGGCCATGCTCTGCAGTGCCTCGGCTACGTCTGCCTACGTCTGGGATATATCCCTCAGCAACTGGGCCATGCTCTGCAGTGCCTCGGCAATGTCTACCTGTGTCTGGGACCCACCCCTCTGCGACTGGGCCATGCTCTGCAGTGCCTCAGCAATGTCTACCTGTGTCTGGGACATATCCCTCAGCAACTGGGCCATGCTCTGCAGTGCCTCAGCAATGTCTACCTGTGTCTGGGACATATCCCTCAGCAACTGGGCCATGCTCTGCAGTGACTCAGCAATGTCTACCTGTGTCTGGGACCCGCCCCTCAGCAACAGGGCCATGCTCTGCAGTGCCTCAGCAATGTCTACCTGTGTCTGGGATATATCCCTCAGCAACTGGGCCATGCTCTGCAGTGACTCAGCAATGTCTACCTGTGTCTGGGACATATCCCTCAGCAACTGGGCCATGCTCTGCAGTGCCTCAGCAATGTCTACCTGTGTCTGGGACCCGCCCCTCAGCAACTGGGCCATGCTCTGCAGTGCCTCGGCAATGTCTACCTGTGTCTGGGACATATCCCTCAGCAACTGGGCCATGCTCTGCAGTGCCTCAGCAATGTCTAACTGTGTCTGGGACCCGCCCCTCAGCTACTGGGCCATGCTCTGCAGTGCCTCGGCAATGTCTACCTGTGTCTGGGACATATCCCTCAGCAACTGGGCCATGCTCTGCAGTGCCTCAGCAATGTCTACCTCTGTCTGGGACATATCCCTCAGCAACTGGGCCATGCTCTGCAGTGCCTCAGCAATGTCTACCTGTGTCTGGGACCCGCCCCTCAGCAACTGGGCCATGCTCTGCAGTGTCTCAGCAATGTCTGCCTGTGTCTGGGACAGATCCCTCAGCAACTGGACCATGCTCTGCAGTGCCTCAGCAATGTCTACCTGTGTCTGGGACATATCCCTCAGCAACAGGGCCATGCTCTGCAGTGCCTCAGCAATGTCTGGCTGTGTCTGGGACAGATCCCTCAGCAACTGGGCCATGCTCTGCAGTGCCTCGGCAATGTCTGCCTGTGTCTGGGACATATCCCTCAGCAACTGGGCCATGCTCTGCAGTGCCTCAGCAATGTCTGCCTGTGTCTGGGACATATCCCTCAGCAACTGGGCCATGCTCTGCAGTGCCTCAGCAATGTCTACCTGTGCCTGGGACATATCCCTCAGCAACTGGGCCATGCTCTGCAGTGCCTCGGCAATGTCTACCTGTGTCTGGGACCCGCCCCTCAGAAACTGGGCCATGCTCTGCAGTGCCTCGGCAAAGTCTGCCAACGTCTGGTACCCGTCCCTCAGCAACTGGGCCATGCTCTGCAGTGCCTCGGCTACGTCTGCCTACGTCTGGGACCCGCCCCTCAGCAACTGGGCCATGCTCTGCAGTGCCTCAGCAATGTCTGCCTACGTCTGGGACCCGCCCCTCAGCAACTGGGCCATGCTCTGCAGTGCCCCATCAATGTCTACCTGCGTCTGGGACATATCCCTCAGGAACTGGGCCATGCTCTGCAGTGCCTCAGCAATGTCTGCCTGTGTCTGGGACATATCCCTCAGCAACTGGGCCATGCGCTGCAGTGCCTCATCAATGTCTACCTGCGTCTGGGACATATCCCTCAGCAACTGGGCCATGCTCTGCAGTGCCTCAGCAATGTCTACCTGTGTCTGGGACATATCCCTCAGCAACTGGGCCATGCTCTGCAGTGCCTCGG